>NC_143489.1:56947156-57099912 GCF_027475165.1 Benincasa hispida
GAATTAGTATTTAGTCAAGAAATGTCTTGCTTTAGTAAAGGACTATTTGGCTGCCCCTTGGTAGCATCTATTCTGATGCACTAAAGTATCGTTGCAAATAAATAATGAAGTCAAGGTACATTATTATTTTTGCTAAAACGAATTTGGATTTAGATACAATTTTCTGATAGACTTTGTTTATGTTTCAACATGTCGAACTCGATTATCCAACTATTAGATAACTTCAATGGCGAGGGTTACTCAAACTGGAGATCAAATATTAATACAATGCTAGTTGTAGATGATCTAAGGTTCGTTTTCACGAAGGAACGTTCTCCTTTTCCTAGTTCAAATGCAAACCGAAGTGTTTGGGATGCCTATGATATATGGTTTAGAGCTAATGAAAAGGCCCGAGCCAACATCTTAGCGAGCATATCTGATGTGCTTACTAAAAAGCATGAAATAACAGTCACCGCTAGGGAGATCATGGAGTCGTTATAGGCAATAATTAGGCAGCTGCCCTCATCAGTACGATCCGATGTTATTAAATATGTTTACAATTCTCGTATGAAGGAAGGGAACTCTATTAAAGAACACATCATGGTTATGATGGTCCACTTCAATATAGAAAAAGCGAATGGTACTGTCATAGATGAAAACAATCAAGTTAGTACGATCTTGGAATCTTTTCCAAAGAGTTTCCTAATTTTCTGCACAAACTCTGTGATGAATAAGATCAAATAAAATTTGACAACTCTTTAAAATGAACTCCAGACTTACCAATCATTGATTAACAATAAAAATCAAGAAGGGGAAGGAAATGTTGTTACCAAAAGAAATTTCAAAAGGGATTGACATTTGGTACGAAGCCCTCTGAAAATAAATCTGATCATTCAAACGATAAGAGTATCCAAATGAAGAAAAAGGGCAAAGGGAAGACAAAAGTTGCAAAAGGAAAATGTTTCCATGTAACGAAGATGGGCATTAGAAAATGAATTGTCCTAAATATCTTGCAGAAAATAAGGCTGAAAAGGAAATTTTGATTTACTTGTAATTGCAACATGTTTAGTGGAAAGTTCTCATTTAACCTAGATACTGGATTCAGGCGTCACTAATCATATTTGCACTTTCTTTCAGGAAACTAGTTCCTGGAGGCAGCTAATGGAGATCGAGATGACTTTGAAATTCGGAACATGTGAAGTTATTTCGGCTCGAGAAGCGAGAGATCTCAAGTTATTTTTTGGAGATACTTACATTTTATTAGAAAATGTATATTATGTACCTAATATGAAAAGGAACTTAGTTTCCATCTCCTGTTTATTAGAATATATGTACAAAGTTTCTTTTGATATAAATGAAGTATTCATTAGTTCAAGAGGTGTTCAATATGTTCTACTAAGCTTGAAAATAACTTATGTGTTCAAACCAACTGAGGCAAAAGCTATTTTAAATATAGAGATGTTTAAAACAGCTAAAGCGAAAAATAAGAAACGAAAATTTCTCCTAATGCCTTTCTTTGGCACTTAAGACTTAGACACATAATCTCATCAGGACTGAGGGGTTAGTAAATAATGGACTTCTAAATCAGTTAGAAAACAAGTCTTTACCTCCATGCGAGTCATGCCTTGAGGGGAAAATGTCCAAATTATCTTTTTGAGGAAAAGGTCATAGAGCAAAAGAACCTTTAGAGCTTGTGCATTCAGATCTTTATGGTCCAATGAATGTTAGAGCTCGAGGAGGATCTGAGTATTTTATCAGTTTTATTGATGACTGTTCAAGATATCGCTATGTTTACCTAATGCATCATGAGTCTGAAAATCTTGAAAAGTTCAAAGAGTATAAGGCAAAAAGTTGAGAACTTATTATGTATAAAGATTAAAACACTTCAATCAGATCGAGGTGGTGAGTATATAGATTTACAATTCCAAAACTATCTTGTAGTTTTGGGATTGGTGTCCTGATTCTCTCGGAGTCTCGTAGTTTTTAATCTATACACATAGTTATGAATAAAATAAGTGTTATTTTATTTGGCATTTACTCATATCTAATAAACAAAGCTCCATGGTTATCGTATGTAACTTAAGCATGTATATGATATATACAAGTGGATAATGCCTTAAGTGATAACCTAAGGATTAAGAAGGGATACATGATCCTAGTGACACTACGGATACGACCCATTTTATAGAGGTTTGCAAGTTTTGTGAATTAATACAGATGGTAGATCCTGACCATTCATATGGAGACATGCGAGTGGGGGTATCCTATACAAAGAGTTTGTATAAGACCGGACCACGAGATGACTAGTCTTTGTATATAACGCCGTTGATACTTGAGACTTACATCTCACCTAAATGACCATAGGTGACATGACCTCAATCCTGAATGTTTTGGCAACTCTTGCCTTTAAGAGCGGTCTTTTGATTAGTATGGTTAAGAGTGGCCAGATTGCCAACTCAACATTTCTACCTTTTTTTAGGATTTGTCTGATTTGGAAGCTGGGAACTTAGTTACACAAGATGAAATTCAGTCCTTTTCCGAAGTAGGGGTAAGTAGATAGATTGTTCCCTTAAGGGCTGATTCTAGATCTTGAACATAGTGGCCACAACTTCTCTTTAGAAGAGAGAACTCAGTCATAGTAGGACTATGACTTATGTTCATTAGAGGGATCAGTGGTACTTAAGGAGTTAGATGTAACTAAAAAAGCATAACGGTTATTGGCCCAGCTGTACTTATAAGTGATCTGTGAAGGTTTATCGCACTATTGATTGGTTGATATGGACACATAATATATTTGTACTAAGAAGTGTTCACCTGTTGGTCTTTAGTGGAGTACCTGACAGTTAACAAATGGTGGATCCCATGACTAAAGAGTTTAGTCAGTTATTCATATACGGTTGGAGCTTCGAGCTACAGGTCCATAAGGTCTCCTTGGTAGCTTAATGGATTCAAGTTGAGAATAAGTTCTTGGTGTTGATTAGAAATATTCAAAATGACAAGAGAAAATTCGATTATATATGATATGGTCGGTGTGATGCATGAGATAATTGGTGGTTTCATGGTAACCGCGAGATAAAAGGAAAAATGTTTTCCTAATTTTAGTAGTTGAAGAATTTTGAGATTTGTTATTCTTGGCAAGTTCTAATGGAAAAGTTGTCAAATGAATAGAATTAACTAAAAGATGGCTGAAGAGAGACTAAACGATCCTGCAGTGACACTACACCAATAGTTCGCTCAGCTGGCCATTAGCTAAACGATCGCAGAGCATTTGCTAAATGATCGAAGAGCATTTGTTAAACAATTGGGCATCGTCTATAGGATAGACCTTTGTCATCTCCCACTTGCTCAATCATTTACACGATTGTTATGCCTCTGGTCTTTTCCTCTAACCAAGTTCACACAGAGTCCACGCTTCTGAATTCAAACATCGAGAATACCAAGTAGCCATTGTGGTAGTGTCTTACACAACTCAACTAAGTCGAGGCTTTTGGAGGTCATTCACTTGGAAGCGGCTCATTTTGTAGGTAGTACAAATGATGTGAACCACAAATCATTTATGTAATGTGAGATTGGGGGCATCTTTGAGTTTTCATTTAGATTGAACCACGAAAATAGTAACTTTTCTTTATAATGACCGTTTACTGTTAAAATTGACTATTTCATTATTTAGTAACCTAGGTTAACTCGATCTTAATACTAAGCTAGCCATGAACTCCTGTTTGTTCGGGATTATCCTTTGATCTGCATGGGTGAGAGTAGTCCAACAACACTTCTCAATAGGCCGTCCATTTTGGGGACAAGACCGGATGAATAGTTGGGGACATAGCCTTACAAGATGGAATTCACTCCTACCCGATTTTGGGTTAGCAGATAGATTGTTCTCTTAAGTACTGATTCCAAGTCTTGAACAATCGAGAAAGGTCTTGATTCATAGGTATTATGAATCAAAATTGTTCATTAAAGAGTTAGTAGGAACTTAAGGAACATGATGTATTCACAGGGGTAAAACGGTGATCTTGACCCAGTTATGATTAGGAAAAGCCTGTGAAGGATTGACTTACTGATTATGGTTATCAAATGGACATAATATATCTACAGTGAGGGGAGTTCAATTACGGGCTTTACTAAGTGACCCATTAGTTAACGAATGGGTGTTATTTCAGTATAATGAATTTAGCCAATTAATCTCGGACCGTTGGAGCCCATGATCTGTAGGTCCGCAAGGTCCCCCTACTAGCTCGTAAATTTATTAGCTTTAAGGTAGCATGATAAGTTAATTTGACACATTCAAATTAGAACTAAACGGAGTAGGAGAATTTATATTTAAATATGATTTAAATAAATGAAGGTGGATTTGTGTAAAAATTAATTTAATATTTGATATGAAATTAATTGAATTATTTAAATAATTATTTATTAATTTTATTAGAAAATTAATTTATAAAATTAATTTTACAAAATTAATAAATTTTAAAATCAAATTGATCTTTTGAAATCATTTGGTTTTTTGGAATATTGAAAAATTTACACAAAATGGAAATTTGGATTTCTCCATTACCATATTCAACTAGCTCACACAAAATCCATTTACATTTTACTTCATTAACTTCAAGCATGAGCTGCATTTCATGCAGCCATCTTCTTTGCATGAGAGAGCTACAATAAATAAAGAAGATTGAAGTGGAATTGAGGGATGCATTCAAAGAGATTTTTCAGAAAAATTCGAGGTGAAGAATGATGCATGTAATTGTGATGTGTTATGGTATGAGTTTGCGATGATGTGTGTTATGTGGTAATCATGCAAGTTTTCCTAACAAGATCCAAGTATAAGCCTTATTAGGTTTCCTGGTAAGTCCAGGGTCAAACATAGGGACTACTAAGTAAATCTGCGACAGACACTTTGATTCTTTTGCAGTAGTAAAAATAAATGAAGTGGATGGTGTTTCGATTATGGTATTTCCTATGCGACGGAGTTGAACGCGGAGTTGATAAAAGCATAGAGTTACAATGAGTATGCAGTGAAGGGGTTGAGAAGGGGTTTAGCTAACATTTCCTAAGATTGTGCATAAGTTATGCGATCATGCTACACACAAATAACAACATGTCATTTCTCAATGCAGAATGCCATAATTCCTATTTCTAGGATGCATGCGATGTGTATGCGAAACAGTCGATAGGACTTATGTCTAAGCCTCTACTCTTGTCTCTGCGATGATGAATGATGCACACATAAAACAAGGTGACCGCATACAATCATATCCTATTTCTAGGACGCATGCGATGTATGAATAGCAATAGAACTTATGTCTAACTTTCTATTTCTTGCTTATGCGATTCTAATCTGACTCTCTCAAGCCTAGATTCTAATCTGACTCTTTTGAGTCCAGATTCTATCTTCAGACTACTCTCTCAAGTATGTCCAAATGATGGATGACGCATACATAAGACAAGATGATCGCATAAAATGTAAACCTTAAGTCATGCTAGCTAAGTACTTCTCAACCCATTCAGAAATTTAGCTACTCATACGAGATAAGGAGAGATTGAACATGGATTGAAATGAGATTTCCATTTTATGTAAATAAGTACTAAATACAAAATAACAAATGGAATTGAGAGATAAGAAGCCCGGTAAGCAATGTCTTGCTTCCTGTAGCCTTTTACACTGTTCTTTTTTACTCCAACTTTGTTCTAGATGTGTATTCTTGCTCTCGCAAGTGTTAGCTCTCTCTCATTTGTAATGATTTCCAGAAGTCTCTCGATCCATCCAAGAATGATCTCTTGGCTTCCTCGTCTTCTTGCTCTTCTCCGTCCTCTAACTGTATGTGAACAGACTAACTGACTAACTCTCTAAAATATGCTAAGCTTTGTAACTCATTTATAGAACTCAAGGTGAAGAAACCTTTCTTGTGAATGATTGCAATGATGGGCGGCATTAATTCTCCTGCTCTGATGCGCCGATTAATGGTCACTGAAAGTTGAGTGTACTTGCTACAATATGGCTTCTAACGGCTTGTCAACTAAATTCGGAATCGACCGTCATCAGCTTTCTGTCCCATCATGATTTATTATGCTGTCATCTTGATACGAAGTCTTAGTGTGGCCACCTTTAAGAAACTTCTCACGATCATATACAATCGCATGACTTACGATCGTAATCTTCAAGCGTGCTGACGCCTGGTTCCTTTGGATTGCAATTTCACTTATGCCATCGCATTATTCTTGCATAAAGTAGGTAAATTAACTGCTTTTATGCGATGAGCGCTTGCGATCGCAATTCCTTTCAGTTTAGTGCTTTCGGCCATGATATTATTTATTTTACTATCGCATTCTCTCATTGTTTTACTTATTTGAGCTGTAATAACTTGTATTTCTACCAGTTATCAAAGAATTGTTCTTCAAAGTGAGTTATAGTAGTGAGCTTCATTCTAAATTTCCTTTCATTCAAGCTGTTCTTGAGTTCCACAACTTATTCTAAAGCTCCAAAAGGATAGTGGGGAATATCTTGAGGTAGTTCACAACAAGTTTCGGAGAAGACAATAGCTGAGAATCAAGATCTTGAAGAGTTCTACAAATGTATGACTTCAAACCATCTTATGTTAAATGAGCATGGTTTAGTTTTTGCCAAAATTAATGAATTAGAGTACTTATTGATCCTTGTTGCTTCCACTACATGCTGATATACTCTTTCAATTGGTATTAGAGCATCATATAAGCATTCAATTTGGTTTAATTTTGGTGTGGTGGTTGTTTTTCATGAGTTATATGAAACTGATGCATTAATATGGTTTTCTAAGTTTTGGTATTTTATTTCTCTTTGATTTCTTGATTAAATTTTTAATTGGCTCTTGATTCATGAGCTTATATGTGTTCTTAAGAGTTTATAATTTATTTGGAGTCATTAGAGTTGAAATTAAGTTGTAATTGAAGAAATAAGTGAAGAAGGTCGAGTTGTAGATTCCAGTTTTTTAGACTCTACTCAAATATCGTTGTTGAGGTTTAAACGTAAGACGACATCTAGCTACGGGTGCTAAATGATGTGAAGAAAAGCTAGACGATAAATTTAACGGTGAAGGATATTCAAACTGGAAATCAAACATCAGTACTATATTAGTTGTGGATGATTTGAGGTTTGTGTTGATGGAGGAATATCCTCCGGTTCCCAATACAACAGCGAATCGAAATGTTCGGGGACATCTATGATAGGTGGGTAAGGGCTAAAGAGAAAGCTTGGGCCTACATCTTAGCAAGTATATCTGATGTACTTTAATAAGAAACATGAGGTTATGCCCACTGCCCGTGAGATAATGGCGTCGCTTCAAGAGATGTTTGGGCAACCATCATCCTTTGTTCGACAGGAAGCCATTTAGTATGTTTATGTTACTTGCATGAAAGATGGAACCAACATTAAAGAACATGTTCTCGATATGATAATCCATTTTAATATTGTTAAGGCTCATGGGGCGATGATAGATGAAAAAGGTCAAGTAAGTATGATATTGCAATCTCACTCAGAGAGTTACCTGCCATTCAAAACAAATGCTGTTATGAACAAAATTACTTATAATTTGACCATGTTGCTGAATGAGTTACAAACATATTAGTCGATGATGAAACTAAAGGAAAAAGAAATAAATGTTATTTCTAAGCCTAAGAAGTTTTATAAAGGGTCTACATCTGGAACAAAACCCATTGATAATAAGAAGTCTATTCCTTCTTCTTCTAAAGAAAAATTTGTACAAATGAAGAAGAAAAGAAAAGGGAAAAAGAAAACCACTGCTAAGAATAACAAAAACAAAATTCCCAAAGGAAAATGTTTCCATTGCGAAGAAGATGGGCACTGAAAGCGTAACTGCCCAAAGTATTTGGCTGAAAAGAAAGCGGAAAAGGCGAAACAAGGTAAATCTGATTTACTAGTAGTTGAAACATGTCTAGTGGAGAATACTTTCCTTACCTGGATATTGGATTCAGGCGCCGCTAATCATGTTTGTACTTTTCTACAGGAAACTAGTTCTTGGAAAGACCTTTCTGAACAAGAAATGACTTTCAAGTTGGGAACGGGTGAAGTCATTTCAGCTCATGCAGTGGGAGATGTCAAGCTATATTTTTTAGAGTCTTTCATCTTACTTAGGAATGTACATTGTGCACCTAAGATGAAAAGAAACTTGATCTCCATTTCATGTCTGCTAGAAAATATGTACATAATATTTTTTGAATCTAATGAAATGTCTATTTATTCAAGAGGTGTTCATATTTGTTCTACAAGACTCAAAAATAACTTGGTCATTCTAAATATAAAGATGTTTAAATAGGCTGAGACTCAAAATAAGAGACGGAAAATTTCTCCTAACGCCTATCTTTGGCACCTTAGACTTGGTCACATTAATCTAAATCAGTTAGAATATAGTTCTTTACCTCCATATGAATCATGACTTGAGAGAAAAATGACAAAAAGATATTTTTCTGATAAATATAACATTTAGACCTATGTCGTCCGATGAATATAACAGCTCGAAGAGGCTATCAGTATTTGATCAATTTTTTTGATGATTACTCTAGATATGGCTACATTTACTTAATCAGTCATAAGTCTGAAACTCTTGAAAAGTTTAAAGAATTTAAGGCTGAGACAGAAAATTTGTTAAGTAAAAAGTCAGTTGAGGTATTTATGGATGATTTTTCAGTTTTTGGCAATACTTATGACTCCTGTTTATCAAATCTTGAAAAAGTCTTGAAGAGATGCGTTGAAACGAATCTCATTCTGAATTGGGAGAAATGTCACTTTATGGTTGAAGAAGAAATTGTCCTAGGTCACAAAATATTAAAGGCAGGATTGGAAGTCGATGAAGCGAAAATCGACGCAATTTCCAAGTTACCACCACCAGTAAATGTGAAAACACTTAGGAGTTTTTTGGGACATGCGGGGTTTTATCGAAGATTTATTTGCAACTTTTCCCAGATCGCAAGGCCCTTAAGTGCACTCCTCGAAGATAACCGCAAATATGATTTTGATGATCCATGCGTTGAAGCATTCCACACACTGAAAAATGTGCTCATCACCGCACCCATTCTGATTACGCCAGATTGGACGCAACCATTTGCGTTGATGTGTGACGCTAGTGGATAAGCAGTGGGCGCAATCTTGAGGTAGCACAAAGATAAGGTTTTGCATCCTATATTTTATGCAAGTAAAACATTGAATGATGCACATAAAAATTATTCAACCACGGAAAAAGAAATGCTCGCAGTGGTATTTGCATTGGAGAAATTTTGACAGTATTTAATTGAAACAAATGTTGTGGTGTATACTGATCACTCCACGATCAAATACTTTATAACAAAGAAGGATGCGAAACTGAGGCTGATAAGGTGGGTGCTGCTCCTGCAAGAATTTGACCTAGAGATTAAGGATCGAAAGGGCACCGAGAACCAAGTCGCAGATCATCTGTTAAGGTTAGAAAATTGCAGGGTTCAGGAGAAAGAAAAAGACATTGAAGAAAGATTCCCTGGTAAACTGCTGATGTCAGTATGCGTTAATGTTCCATGGTACATGGACACTGTAAACTTCATAGTTTGTGGCCAAGTACCAGAAGACTATACATACCAGGAGAAGAAGAAGCTGAGACATGACGTCAAGTTTTATTTCTAGGATGACCCTTTCTTGTATCGACTTGGACCTGATCATATTTTGCATCGATGCGTTCCTGAGCATGAGGCCAAGCACATTTTGGAACTTTTTCATGAGTCCCCTTATGGAGGACATTTTGGGTGGCAGTGGACTGCCGCAATAGTCCTACAGAGTGGCTATTTTTGGCCAACACTGTTTAAGGATGCCCATGCCTATGTTGTACAGTGCGATAGATACCAGAGAACGGGAAACATGTTTAGAAGAAATGAAATGCCTTTGCCTTCAATCTCGTGGAGATTGAATTATTTGATGTATGCAGAATCGCATTAATGGGCCCTTTTCCACCTTCAGAAGGTCATCAATACATCCTGGTCGCGGTTGACTATGTATCGAAGTGGGTTGAGGCCATCGCATGTGCTAAGAACGATGTAGTCACGGTGGTGAAGTTTCTCAAGAAGAATATTTTTACCCAATATGCAACTCCCCGGGCCTTATACAACGATGAAGGATCACATTTTATCAACTGCATAATCACCAACCTGTTGACTAAGTTTAATGTCAACCATAAAGTTGCAACCGCATATCACCCACAAACTAATGGGCAGACAAAAATTTCTAACAGAGAGATCAAAACTATCTTGGAGAAGGTAGTCAGTACCTCTAGGAAGGATTAGTCATCCAAGCTCGATGAAGCACTGTGGGCATATAGGATTGCCTTCAAAACTCCAATTGGCATGTCCCCATATGCATTGGTCTTTGGAAAAGCTTGTCATCTACCTCTCGAGTTGGAACACAAGGCAATGTGGGCAAGCAAGAAGCTGAACTTTGATCTAGCAAGCGCGGGGAAAGTCTGGAAGTTGCGATTGAACCAGTTGGTCGAGTGGCGAATGAACGCCTACGAAAATGCCAAGCTTTATAAGGAGCGAACAAAGAAATGGCATGATGACCGCATAAGCAACCGGGCATTCTTCGAGGGTCAACAGGTACTTTTGTTTAACGCGCATTTGCGATTGTTTCTAGGGAAGTTGAAGTCCCGCTGGTCTGGGCCATTCCGCATCAAGACTATCTTTCCTTATGGCACAGTGAAGCTAACAACTGAAGACGGGAGCAACACATTCAAAGTCAATGGTCAACGAATTAAGCCCTACTTTGAGGGTGATGTGGATCGACGCATGGAGACCATTGACTTAGGCAAGCAGGATCGACTGCTTGCAGGGATACTATTGCGGTAACTCTGAAAAACTCTTTCAATCAGCATCCATATATCCATGTTTAAATGTTTTCTTTACAGCTTTCATTTACTGATTTTTAAATTGGGTTACTTACTATTTATTAGAATTAGCCCTTACTGCTTTACGTGTTTCCTTTCAATTTAATTGTGTATTTCCATATCATGTTTAATTTCTTTACTTTTATGCATTAGTAGCGTTGTTCTTAAAATTTCTGTGAATGACTAAATCGATGAACACCGCAAAGTCTTCTCGACTTGCGTTATTGATGAATAAAAAAAAAAGAGAGAGAGGGAAAAAAAATTGTTATGCATTGCGATGATGGGTGCATCTTGTGATAACACAATACACTTTGCGTCCATCCTACTTAAATGCATTGCGCTGAGGGGTGTGTTGTGCTCGTATGTATTTTTCACCCGTCCTTAGCAAAAACGCACTATGTTAAGGTAATGTTGTGCCACTAGAAATACTGTGCGCCCATCCTCCAGAACTGCACTGAGCTGGGGGGTGTGCTGCGATGATACATGCGTTGTTGCCCGTCCTCTGCAAAAATGCATTTGTGTTAATGAAAGCGTGATGTTAATTTTTAATCGTGCACCCGTCTGAATCAAATACAAAAGATAATTTCACTCATTATTCTTTATGTATAGAAGCTGATTTGTACAGCAAAAAGTTGGTTAATTTTTGTACATGCTAAAATTTTGTATTGCGTTATTTGTAATTCTTTGCATACTTGGTTAATTTTTAATACAACTGAGTAGCAATTCTTTCCGTATCCGTTAGCCTCTTATTTATCATCCTTTTTCAATTATTGCAATGTTCTTTATCTTCTATCTTGCATTATTTATTGCACTGCCATGATGAATTATATGCATACCCTTAGTAACATTTCCCACACTTTGTTTTTTCTGACTAACACTTAGATAATTCGTAGCCATAGCACTGCTTTACCTTTTATCCTTCAAAATTCTGCTCAAACCTTCTTTTCAAAATTCTAACTAAGTGTTTGTCTATTCTGTCCAAAAAAAAGCAATGAGGACCTTGCGCATCTCTAAATTTTTGGGTGGGGAAGGTTTGAGCAGATGTGATCAAGTGGATGCAGTCATTAGAAAATTCGTTCATTGTCAAAAAAAAAAAAAAAAGAAAAAAGAATCATACAAACTCCAATGTCAGCACAAGGGAAAATCAAAATTCCAACTTGATAAGAGTTAAGTTGTGAAAGGAACCTGCTCGTAGTTGAATGTTCGCATGACACCCGTGGGAGCAAGCCAAAACGAAGGTGGGTTTCCAAGAACGACGCAATATGAAAAGCAAAGAAGAGAAAAAAATATGAGAAAAAAAATAATAAGAGTATAAGAGACAACTCCTCTGACCAGCAAAAAGTTGAACTTAGCTGAAAATCAAGAGTTGAAGTTGAGATTGGCACACAACCGTAGTTGGATATTCGTATGACACCCGTGGGAACAAGCCAAAACAAAGGGTGTAACCATGATCAATAGTCTCTAATTAAATAAATCAAATTTGACCACCGCAGACGAATCATATCAAGTTGTTTTTGCATGAAGAGGTAAACATTCTTTTTAAAATAAGAAAAGAATTTTTGAGTAGAGGTTTGTTGTATAAAAGAATAAAGTAGGGCTTTGTTATGAATTATCAAGGATAGAAGGAAATTGCATTGTTAAGTAATGTTGCCAAGGTGGAGAATTCGGAACAACCAATCGATGCAAAATTTAGGATTAGAACTAAACAATATTGCTTTAGTGAAGATATGCTTGAAGACAAGCATATATCTAAATTTGGGGGTGTGATAACGTGTAGAAATACAAGTTATTTATACTATTTTATTTAGATATTGCGGCTAAAAGAAAGAAAAGTTGCGTCGATAGTATAGAAATTGGCTAAAAATGAGAATTATAAATTGTCGTCGATACACCCATTGACACCATTGCGATGGTAGAATATAGTGTTTCAATTTATGTTTTGCAGGAAATCAGTCACCATATGCGTTCATGGCTCAAAAATAAAATAAACAACGCATCTACGTCGCATTACACCCATCATTCAGGAATGAAGAGATGATCAACGCAATAACAGAGCATGCGACAATCGTTCAAGAGCTTTGTGATCAACGCAATTTCAACCGCATGCGGTAATAAAAAATAACACCGCATGCGGCGATCGATCGAAGATACAAAGAGCAACGCAATTGCAAAGGATTCTGACACGTGTGCAGCTTTCAGTTGTGCATTTCTGACGGGTTGATTGCGTAACAGAAGGAATATTCATTCCATCATTTCAGGAACTACCATAACCATATAGTGGGGACCACACATTCAAAGAGTCAAGCTTCGCCTATAAATAGCTTCTGCAATTCCATTGAAAGGTATACTTGAATGTATAGAAACGTGTATATACTGATCTGAGAGAGAGACTGGTCTAAAGCGATTTCCAGAGTAGATCCGGGATAATCAAGAGACAAAGCCGAGAGTTGAGTCTCCGGGCAAAAATCCTTCCAATCCCCGCCGTTGAAGCTCTGTACGAAGGTCACTTCTACCAGAAAAGCAAGCCTGAGCGGGAAGCTCTCCTCTCCATTACTTCCACACGTTGGCAAGCATAACCTACGTTCAGATCTGTGTCATGACGTTGACACTCCTTCTGTATTTGTGTCTAAATCTTTATTCATCACTTGTATTCATCTTCTCGACTCTATCATTCACACCATGTATCGAACGCTTAATCTTAGTATTAAATGTTATGATCATTTCCATTGTCATCTCTCTGTCTATTTTCGTTCATTCATAATCCATTTTCTTTATGATGTTTTCCGAATTCCCTGGGTAATTAGCAAGAATTAAGCAAGTAAATTAATTTGTGTTAAGGAAATAATTAAGTTTAGCTAAAGCATGCTCGACGACATCTTCACCTGTGAGAGAAAAAGTGAAGATGTTATTCCGCCTATCGAGAGAGGGTTAGAAGAATGCATTAATTAAAGCGAGAAGTACTTCCAGATATGGAAGCAACCTTGCATTCATCACGTTCATCCTTGTTTCACCATAGAGATATGGGAATGTGGCCGATCACCGAGGGGGGTACACCAAAGGAAAGAGAACCTTAGTTGCATCTTTAATGCAATTAACAAACTTGCGTTGTTTTTCCTAATTACTCTTTCTATTTCTAATTCATCCATAAAGACTTGTCATCGCATACCATGATCCTTTGTATAACTTTACAATCATTCTCAACCTCAGTATCATGTATCATGTTTCTTGTATCTTGTATCATCTTAGTTTAAGATTTTATTTTCAACGTAATTTTATTTTATCAACGAAACTTTATTTTCATCGCAATTTAAATTCCTGTATAAACAACCATTCTTTATTAATTGTAAAACCTGTCGCATGTATCACAAAAGTAACGCATTAATGAAAACAATCCCTGTGTACGACCTCGGATTATTCTGAGAAACTTGCATTGGAATTATACTTGGTTTCAGCACAAGGAAACTTGTGACACGTATTACTTATCGCATACTACAAGCATATCATTAACAACGCGTATTTAGAAGTAGTATCGCATAAAGACTAAAGATATAAAAACATCGTGACAAGTTTATGGCGCTGTTGCCGGAGACATGAGCTTGTATGATTCATTCTTTCATCAGTAATGTGCATAAACTATAACACAGCATAACATTCCATTCTTTAGCGTTACAAGTTTATGGCGTCGTTGCCGGGGATTAGTAACGGTTAATGTTGAGTACTTTTGTAGTACTTTGCAGGATAGATCTCTTTGTACTAGTTGTTTATCGCGAAGAGCAGTCTGATGGTTTATGAGTACTGGAATTGATCTAGAAATTCTAAGCTGACCCAAAGATCAAGTGTATTTTTCACGCTAGAGCACATCAGGACTAAGTTAAGTGAAAAGAAATATGGTAGATAATAATGAGGCACCCGAAGGAAATCAAGAGGTGAACCGGCCAGCACAAGATCCTTTATTTCTTGTTGCTAACCGCAACATCCCAATGAGGAACTATGCGGCACTGAACTTTTATAACTTCTCGCCTGGAATTTCAAGACCCACGGTTGAGGAGAATGCAAGTTTTGAGATAAGGCCGATAATGCTTCAAATGATTCAAAATGCGGGACAGTTCGGTGGTCTACAAGGAGAAGAACCACATGCTCATTTGACCCGTTTCGTGGAAATATGCAACACATTCTCTATACCTGGTGTGACTTCAGAAGGAATTAGATTGTATCTCTTCCCGAATACACTATGGGATGAGGCAAGGAGGTCGGCTCAGTCATTAGAGCCAAATGAAATCAACGCATAGGATCAGTAGGTCGAGAGATTTATGAATAAATTCTTCCCTCCAGCCGTCAACGCAAGGAGACGAAGGGATGTATTAAATTTCAAACAGAAGGGTTATGAAACTTTGAGCACCGCCTGGGTGCGATTCAGGAAATTAGTGAACTATCCGCACATCAGGATTTCTAATTGTGTTCTGATGGAGACATTTTATAATGTCTTGGATTGATCAACGCAAGTAGTTGCTGATGCCTCCACAACAGGAGGATTAATGAACGAGTCGTATGTAGAAGCAAAGATCATCTTAGATCAAATTTCGCAAAATACAGATGAATGGTTAGATAACGGGTATGAGGAAAGAGGTTCGAAGAAAAGAAGAGTAGAAGGCACCATTGTACCAGCTGATACAATAAACATCCTGGCAGACTAGATGACCACAATGACTTCGCTCCTTCAGACTATTGCTATTCAGCAAGGACATCTCTCTCAAGGACCAGCGCAAGCCAATACGTTGACACACGTGGCCGTAATAAATTGCGTTCAATGTGGAGAGGGACATTCAGTGGAAGTCTGCCCATGGAATCAACAATCTGTATACTATGTCTACAATGAATTGTTCAGTAGCATCTACACCCCTGGTTGGCGGAACCACCCAACTTTCAGTTTGGACGGGAATCACAACCAGGGGAGCCAAAGTAATCATCAGAGCAATTATCATGGGAATCAAGGCAACTCTCCGATTTTCATTAATCAGGACCACAGCTCAGGTAATTTCAAAGTATATCACCCTACGCCCAACCGTTTTTTCTGACACCTCTTGCAGTACCTCAAAACATCATATAGGATGATGGTTTAGAGGATCCATTAACCTTTAAAAAGGCAATGGAAGATGTTGACAAGGAATAGTGGATAAAGGCCATGGACGTTGAAATGGAGTCTATGTACTTCAACTTTGTCTAGGAACTTGTAGATCAACCACATGGTGTTACACTTATAGGTTGTAAATGGATTTACAAGAGGAAACGAGACCAAACTGGCAAGGTCCAAACCTATAAAGTCAGACTCGTGGCAAAAGGTTTTACCCAAAGAAAAGGAGTTGATTATGAAGAAACTTTTTCTCCTATTGCCATGATAAAGTCAATAAGAAAACTTCTTTCCATTGCCACATATTATGACTATGAAATATGGCAAATGGATGTTAAGATAGCTTTTCTAAAAGGCTATCTTGATGAAAGTATTTTTATGCCTCAACTAGAAGGGTTCATCGAAAAAGGACAGGAACAGAAAGTCTGTAAGCTTAAACGATCCATTCATGAATTGAAACAAGCATCCAGATCCTGGAATATAAGGTTTGATACTGTGATCAAATCTTATGGCTTTGAATAAAATGTTGACGAACCTTGTGTATACAAGAAGATAGTCAACAAGACTGTACCATTCTTAGTTCTTTATGTTGATGATATCTTGCTCATTGGGAATGAGACAAGTTTCCTTGCTGACGTAAAAAGATGGTTAGCAACACAATTCCAAATGAAAGATTTTGGTGATGCCAAATATGTTATAGGAATATAGATCTTTCAAAATCGAAAGGATAGAACTCTAGCACTATCTCAGGCATCTTATTATTGACAAGATGATGTCAAAATATAATATGCAAAATTCCAAAAGAAGTATGATACCTTTTAGACAAGGAATTCATTTGTCAAAGGAACAGTGTCCTAAGACACCTCAAGATGTTGAGGAAATGACAAGAATTCCATATGCATCTGCAGTTGGGAGTTTGATGTACACAATGTTATGTACACGCCCTGACATATGCTTTGTAGTTGGAATGGTCAGCAAGTTCCAATCCATCCGGGACACAGTCATTGGACTGTTGTCAAAAACATCCTCAAGTATCTAAGAAGAACGAGGGACTAAATGCTTGTGTACGGACCTAATGATTTGATCCTTACAGGATATACTGATTCTGATTTTCAGACTGACATAGATTCTATGAAATCTACTTCAGGACCAATTTTCACTCTCAATGAATGAGCTATAGTTTGAAGAAGCATTAAGCAAAGTTGTATCACTGACTTCACAATGGAAGTAGAATACGTGGTTGCATGTGAAGCTGCTAAAGAAGCAGTATGGCTACGCAAATTCTTGGCTGATTTGGAAGTAGTTCTTGATATGCACCTACCTATCACACTGTATTGTGACAATAGTGGTGTTGTTGCCAACTCAAAAAAATCAAGGAGTCACGAACATGGAAAAAATATTGAGAGAAAGTACCATCTCATCAGAGAGATCGTACACCAAAGAGATGTGATCGTCACAAAGATGGCCTCTAAAGACAACCTTGCTGATCCATTTACAAAGGTCCTCTTAGCTAAAGTGTTTGAGGGCCACCTGGTTGGACTAAGACTCTGAGTAGTGTAATCTAGGGCAAGTGGAACAATATCTATGGTATTTAAGATGCTCTAGTTTATTGTATTTTCCCTTTATGTTTCTCAACATTATATTTTATATATCTGTTCTCACTGGAGTTTTAGTCCAAGTGGGAGATTATTGAGAATGTCCTAGAACTCGCAATTCATGTTATACATTCTACTTATCAAAAAAAATACTATTGAGTAATTTATTCAATAAAGATGTTGATTTTGCATTCTATTATGAAAATCCAATAAACATATCCAAGGCTATAGTGTGAATACTTTAACTTTATGTGGTGACATAAACAAGATCAAGTTAATAGTATATAACCTAAATGGTCTAATAAGTATGTGGATGAAATTGGGTATCCATCCTGGTAACACTATTAGATGCAACCCATTTTGTAGGTTGTACAAATGATGTGATCCATAGATCATTTATGTAAAGACATGCCATCTTATGCAATGAGTTTGCATATAGACTAGACCACGAAAATAGTCACTTTTCTTTATAACGACCGTTTACAGTTAAAACTGACTATTTCATTATTTAATAACCTAAGTTAACTCGATATTAATTCTGAGCTAGCTATGAACTCCTATTTATTTGGGATTATCCTTTGATCTGTATGGGTGAGAGTAGTCCAACAACACTGCTTAATAAGCCTTTCATTTTGGGTATAAGACCGAATGAATAGCTGGGGACAAAGCTTTGCAAGATGGAATTCACTCCTACCCGATTTACAGTTAGTAGATAGGTTGTTCTCTTAAGTACTAATTCCAAGTCTTGAACAATTGGGGCCCCGCCTTCTCATGAAATAAAAAGGTCTTGATTCATAGGTATTATGAATTAGAATTGTTCATTAGAGGGTCAGTAGGAACTTAAGGAACAAGATGTATTCACAGGGGTAAAACAGTGATCTTGACTCAGCTTTGATTACGAACAACATGTCAAGGATCAACTTACTAATTATGGTTATATCAAGTGGACATAATATATCTACAGTGGGGGGAGTTCAACTATGGGCTTTAGTGGAGTTCCCCATTAGTTAACGAATAGGGGTTAATTCGGTATAATGAGTTTAGCCAATTAATCTTCGATCGTTGGAGTACATGATCTGTAGGTCCGCGAGGTCCCCTTACTAGCTCGTAAATGGATTAGCTTTAGAGTAGCATGATAAATTAATTTGAAACATTCAAATTAGAATTAAACGGAATATGATAATTTATATTTAAATATGATTTAAATATCTCAAGGTGGATTTGTGTAAAAATTAATTTAGTATTTGATATTAAATTAATTGAATTATTTAAATAATTATTCATTATTTTGTTAGAAAATTAATTTTATAAAATTAATAAATTTTAAAATCAAATTGATTTTTTGAAATCATTTGGTTTTTTGGAAAATTGAAAAATTTACACAAAATGAAAATTTGGATTTCCCCATTACCATCTTCAACTAGCTCACACAAAACCCATTTACATTTTGCTTCATTAACTTTAAGCATGAGCTGCATTTCATGCAGCAATCTTCTTTACATGATAGAGCTACAATAAATAAAGAATATTGAAGTGGAATTGAAGCATGCATTCAAAGAGTTATTTCATAAAAATTCGAGCTAAAGAATTGTTCTTCAAAGTGGGTTATAGCAGTGAGCTTCACTCTAAATTTCCTTTCATTTAAGCTCTTCTTGAGTCCCACAACTCATTCTAAAGCTCCAAGAGGATAGTGAGGAAGATCTTGAGGTGGTTCACAACAAGTTTCAAAGAAGACAAAAACTGAGAATCAAGATCTTGATGAGTTCCATAAATGCATGACTTCAAACCCTCTTATGTTAGATGAGCATGCTTTAGTTTCTACTAAAATTAATGAATTAGAGTGCTTATTGATTCTTGTTGCTTCTCCTGCATGTTGATATACTCTTTCACTTACTTCACATATTGGCTAGCATACCTGATGCTTTGGCCAAAAGGGTTAAGAACACGGTCATTGCACGTGAGATCATGGACTCATTGCAAGAATTGTTGGAACGTTAGTTCTTACTTTTCAAGCACAAAGGGATGGATGACAAAGATACCAGTAGTGTCAGTTCCCAAGATAACCTCCAGAAAGATAAAGCAAGTGTTGCTGACTCTGCTAAAGTTCATCGACGAGAAGTGTTCTCTTAAATGGAACTTCTGATACTAATCCCACTACTCTCCAAAAGAGAAGGATGTCTAAAGACAATAAATATGATTTATTTGTCTTGGAGACGTGTTTGGTAGAATGATGATTCTGCCTGGATCCTTGATTCAGGTGCTGCTAATCACGTTAGTTCCTCTTACCAAGGATTTCCTAGCAAACGTTGCCACAGGGAGAGTTGACTCTTCGAGTCGGTACTGGTGAGGTTGTTTCAGCTATTGCTATAGGCAGGATGAAGTTATTTTTGGACATGAAACATTATGTGTTACTTGATAATGTTTTTATAGTTCCTCATATCAAGAAGAACTTAATCTCGGTTTCTTGTCTCATTGAACAAGGTTATACAGTCTTCTTTTATGAGAGTAAAGTGTTTATTTTCAAGAATGATATGGAGATTGGTTTTGGTTCAGTGGAAAATAACTTGTATGTACTAAGGCCATTAGTCATAAAAGCCTTTCTTAATACTGAAATGTTCAGTACGGCGACAACAACTAAAAGACCAAAGGTTTCTCCTAAGAAAAATGCCCATCTTTGGCATCTAAGGTTAGATCACATCAACCTCAATAGGATTAAGCAGTTGGTGAAATGTGGACTTCTAAAGAGTTTAGAAGAAAACTCCTTGCCAGTGTGTGAATCATGCCTTGAAGGCAAGATTAACAAACGAACTTTTACTAGAAAAGGTTATAGAGCCAAGGAAACCTTGAAGCTTGTACATTCAGACCTTTTTTGTCCGATGAGTGTTAGGGCTCGAGGTGGGTATAAATATTTCATCTCTTTCATAGATGATTATTCAAGGTACGGGTATCTCTACCTAATGCAACGTAAGTGTGAAGCTCTTGACAATTTCACAGAGCATTAGGCTGAAGTTGAAAACTTGTTAGGTAAGAAGATAAAAACACTATAATTTGATCGTGGTGGAGAGTATCTAGACCTCCAATTCCAGAACTATATGATAGAACATGGAATTCCGTCCCAACCTTCGACCCCAGGTACACCTCAGCAGAATGGTGTATCAGAATGGAGAAACAGAACCTTATTGGGCATGGTTTGGTCTATGATGAGTTATGCTCATCTTCCAGATTCGTTTGAGGTTTTCCAGTGGAGACTGCATGTTATATTCTGAACAACACTCCCTCGAAAAGTGTTTCTGAAACACCTTTTGAATTGTGGAGAGGTCGTAAAGGTAGTTTACGCCACTTCAGGTTTGGGGTGTCCAGCCCACATGCTAGTGACTAACCCAAAGAAGTTGGAACCGCATTCGAAAGTTTGTCTTTTTGTAGGCTACCCCAGGGAAATGAGAGGTGGATACTTCTATGATTCGAGTGAGATTAAAGTGTTTGTTTCTACAAATGCTATCTTCTTGGAAGAAGACCACGAAGTAAGCTTATTTTACGTGAGACTTCTAGTGAGGCTACTGAGGGTTCAACAAGAGTTGTTGAATAGGCCGATAGATCAACAAAATTTGTTGATGTCGGTACAACTAGACAACCATCTCAAGAGTTGAGACTACCTCGACATAGTGGGAGGGTTATGAACCCATTGGAACGCTATATGGGTTTGACTGAAGCCTGGAATATCATTTCTCATGATGGGGTCGAGGATCCATTGTCTTATAAGTAAGCAATGGAGGATGTTGACAAAGATAGGTGGATTAAAGCCATGAACCAGGAAATGGAGTCTATGTACTTCAATAACGTCTAAAAACTTTTGGATTAACCTGATGGGGTAAAACCTATAGGGTGTAAGTGGATTTACAAGCAAAAACGAGATGTAGATGGAGTGGTGCAAACCTTTAAGGCTATACTCGTGGCAAAGGGTTATACCCAGATCGAGGGAGTGGACTATGAGGAAACTTTCTCACCTGTTGTCATGTTAAAGTCTATCAGGATACTCCTGTCCATAGCCATATTTTATGATTATGAGATATGGCAAATGGACGTCAAGACTGACTTTCTTAATGGTAATCTTGAGGAGACGATCTACATGGCTCAACCAGAGGGGTTCAATTTTTCAGATCAAGAGCAAAGAATTTGCAAGCTTAATAGGTCCATTTATGGGTTGAAACAAGCATCTAAAACGTGGAACATTAGATTTGACAATGCGGCCAAATTGTTTGGCTCTGATTAAAACGTTGATGAGCCTTATGTTTACAAGAAAATCATCAATAGCTCAGTAGCTTTCCTGGTACTGTATGTGGATGATATCCTACTCATTGGGAATGATGTAGGCTTTCTGACTGACATTAAAAAGTGGCTAGCTCCCCAATTCCAAATGAAAGATTTGGGAGAGGCGTAGTATGATCTAGGAATTTAGGTCATTCAGAATCATAAGAACAAGAGGTTAGTCTTGTCTCAGGTACTGTACATTGATCAATTGTTGATCAGACACAGGATGCATGATTCTAAGAGGGGTTTATTACCCTTCAGGCATGGAACTGTTTTGTCTAAGGATCAATGTCCTAAGACACCTCAAGAGGTTGAGGAGATAAGACGGATTCCCTCTACTTCGGCTGTTGGCAACTTCATGTATGCAATGTTATGTACTGAACCTGACATTTGCTATGGTAGGGATTATCAGTCATTATCAGTCCAATCCAAGATTAGATCACTAGACGACGGTCAAAATGATCCTTAAGTATCTTCGAGAAATGAGGGACTACATGCTCGTGTATAGAGATAAGGATTTGATCCTTACAGGATACATAGACTCTGACTTTTAGACTGATCGAGATTCTCAGAAATCGACATTAGAGTCAGTGTTCACTCTGAATAGAGGGGCCATAGTGTGGCCAAGCATCAAACAAGGATGCATCGCAGACTCTACTATGGAAGCCAAATACGTATCCGCTTATGAAGCAGCTAAGGAGGCTATTTGGCTGAGGAAATTCCTTACAGATTTTGAAGTTGTTCCAAATATGTCTTTGCCGATCACTCTCTATTGTGATAACAGCGGGGCAGTGGCAAATTCAAAGGAACCTTGGAGTCATTGTAGAGGCAAGCATATAGAATAGAAATATCATTTGATCAAGGAGATTGTGCATCGTGGTGATATGATAGTCACGAAGATCGCGTCGGAGCACAATGTTGCTAATCCGTTTACAAAGGCCCTCACGACTAAAGTGTTCGAAGGTCATCTGGTGAGTCTGGGTCTACGAGACATGTGACATCTTGTCTAGGGCAACTGGGAGATGATACTGGGGTATAGAGTATTCCCTAGTTTATTGTATATTGTACTTGTTTTTTCATGTATTGTACATTAGTCTCCCGTGATTATTGTATGTAAACTTAAGCAGTATATGAGATATACAAGTGGATCTTGCCTTAACTGATAACCTAAAAAGGTCTGTAGTATAAGGATAAAGGAGGGATACCTTATCCTGGTGACACTATAGATACGACCCGCTTTGTAGAGGTTTACAAGTGTTGTAAACTACTACAGATGGTCTAATCCTGACCATTCATATGGAGACATGCGAGCGGGGGTGTCCTATACAAAAAGTTTGTATAAGATTGGACCACGAGATTACTAGTTTCTTTATATATAGCTATTAATACTTGAGACTTACATCTCACCTAAACGACCATAGGTGAGATGACCTCAATCCTGAGTGTTTTGGGAACACTTGCCTTTGAAGGTGGTTCTTTGATTAGTATGGGTGAGAGTGGCCAAATTGCCAACTCAACATGCCTAACTTTTTGGGGATTTTTCTGATTTGGGATCTAGGAACTCAGTTACACAAGATGGAATACACTCCTTCCCCAAAGCAGGGGTAAGTAGATAGATTGCTCCCTTAAGGGTTGATTCCGGGTCTTGAACATAGTGGCCACAGCCTCTCTTTAGAAGAGAGGACTTAGTAATAATAGGACTATGACTTAAGTTCATTAGAGAAGTCAATGGTACTTAAGGAGTTAGATGTAACTACAGGAGCAAAACGGTAAAGTGTCCCAGCTATACTTATAAGCGATCTGTGAAGGGTTATCGCACTGTTGATTGGTTGATATGGACAAAAAATATATTTGTAGTGAGGAGAGTGCAGCTGTCGATCTTTAGTGGAGTGCCTGATAGTTAACGGATAGTGGATTCCATGACTAAAGAGTTTAGTCAGTTATTGACATACTGTTGGAGCTTCAAGCTACAAGTCCATAAGCTCCCCTTGGTAGCTCAATGGATTCAAATTGAGAATCAGTTCCTGGGGTTGATTTGAAGTATTCAAATTAACATGAAGAAATTTAATTATATATGATATAATTGGAGTGATGTATGAGATACATCAAGTGGAGGATTAATGTAAATATGATTTACATTAGGTACCATAAAATAGAAAAAGAACTATGGTTTATATGTTTCATGAGATGAAATATTAAAACTATAGGTTATAAATATAATATGGTAAGTTGATTATCATATTTATTTATAATAATATTAATTATTTCATAATTATCTCTTTTTCTCTAATAACCAATTAAATGGGAGGTTATTGGCGGTTTTATGGTAACCGTGAGATAAAAGGAAAAATGTTTTCCTAAAGATTGAACTTACTTGATTTGGAAAGTACTCACAGTAAAGCTATTAAGTGAAAGTGTTTCACTAAGTGATAGCTAGTAGAGAGACTAAACGATCATGGACATTAACTATATGATAGTTCACTCAGTTGGTCGTAGCTAAACGATCGTATGACATTGTCTATACGATAGGTTGCCATCTTCTACACGATCAAGCACATCGTCTGTACGATAGACAGCATACAATCTCTCACTTGCTTGATCATCTACATGATTGTTGTTCCTCCAGTCTCTTCCTCTAACCAAGTCCATAGAGAGCCTACAACTCTTGGATTCTTACATCGAGAATATCAAGGTAACCATTGTGGTGGTGTCCTTACTTAACTCGATTGATTTTGAGGTTTTGGAGGTTGTTTGTTGTGTTGGTGCTGCGCATCGGTCATGTTGTTCGAGGGCAGTGTATTGCTATCTTGGATGCTTGGAGATTTATCGAGGGAGTCGTGAAGAATGTTTCTTCAAAGGTATGCATACTCTATCCCTTGACTCTCTTTTAAAGCATGTTGTAATTTCTTGAAGTGCATGACCTGATAGTTTCTGTAGCTGTACTGTAATTGATTGTGTTCAATTTCGAATGGAATTTTGAATGATCTTCTGCTGATCATGGAAATCCTCATGTTTGGTTTCCTTCAATTTTCTCCATATCCATGTTCTTGTTGTGCACCGTTGTGCTACTCAAATTCACAACCATTTGCTCATTTAAACATTTTTATTTAAATCATTAATGTTAGAGAAGGGATTCTTAGTCTTAGGGAGAGCGTAAGATTCAACTTCGGATAATGAGTTCTCCATCTCAGGCACATCATAAGATTCATTAGTGAAGGGAGTTCACTTACTTGAGGAAAGATATCATTGTGAGAGAAGTCTCACTCATCATCAGAAATCGAGGTGGTTAACACTAATATTCTCAAACTTCGGGGGAGTCTAAGCACGCTTGAGAAGAAGTATCACATCTAAGGGGAGCCTAGGTGATTAGTAAGTTGAGTTCTACATGAATCACTATAGTGGTCGTGTATTAAAGATCAGTACTATGTTGTAAACATCTTATTTCAATAATATTAGTTGATTATCTTTCCCGGACATACTGCCTCTAGACATAGGTGGATTATCACCTAACTGGGTTCCCAACTTCTGTGCACCTTTACTTCTTTACTTGCTAGTATTTTTTTTTTTTTTTTACAAAGCTTGTAAGTGCTTTCCGTTTAACATTCATATTTTGAGTGGGGAGTCATCCTATCGCTTTTTCAATTAGTATTAGAGCGAGTCACTTTCACCCCAGGTGCTTCAATCATGGACGGGATCAAAGAAGGTGGCTTGCCGCTCCTCCTCCGATCCTAGATGGAATAAATTACTCATATTGGAAAGCTCGAAGACAGCCTTTCTAAAGTCGATAGATAGCAAAACTTGGAAGGCTGTGGTCTTTGGGTGGTCTCATCCCCCTACCAAATCTGATGACATAAATGAAAATTTGAAGCCAGAGTTTTAGTGGGCTGGAGAAGAAGATGAAGCTTCATTAGGGAATTCTCATGCCTTGAATGTCATATTTAATGGTATAGACTGCAACATACTCAGACTAATTAGTACTTGTGTCTCAGCAAAGGAGGCATGGGATATCTTATCCATTACTCATGAGGGAACTTCTAAAGTCAAGATGTCGAGGCTGCAATTGTTGACATTGAAGTTTGAGAACCTTAGAATGAATAATGAAGAATCCATTGCTGAAATTAATGTTTGGCTATTAGACATTGCATGTCACACCCTTCCTCAAATTATCCTCTTAATCCAAGAAGAGATGTGAAGACAACAATTGCTAACCTTCTTACGACAACCACTGTCCAACAATGTTTTAGAAACCTATAATTTTAACACCTCGTTGAACGTGATTAACACTTTATAATTCTCTAGAAATTAACACACAACTTCAGCAACAACTTTAAACATATAATTTACTGCTAACAAGAAATATCAGCATCGACATACGCAACAGATTCAAGAACAAAACTTAAATACAACAAAAATTCCACTCTATTTTCCCACCCTCGGCAAGGACATAAGAAAAAATAAGAAACCATTATAAGCCACCTAAACTACAATCTTCCTGAGAGTTTGAGAAGTGACTAATTGGCAAAACTAGGCCTCGAGATGTCGACCACTACCTAGGGAGGAAAACATGTTAAAAGAGCGAGTTGGAAATTCCATTGAGTGACTATCTTAAATGAAACATACTTTAAATCATAGTTAACATAAACTTGCTTATCAAGAAGCATTTATTAAAACATATTCAGGATTTTTTTAAAAGGGACTAAAATAAGAAGAGTACATCATGAAAAAGAAGAGAAACCCCAAAATAATTTATTAGCATCTTTCTAAAACCCCCTTACTCCACTGCCTAAACATATGGGAGAGCCATTTTCCTCAATCCCTACTAACCTTAGTGAAGAGAGAACCATTTTGTTCAATCTCATCAATGTCGATAATATAGTCATACGTGCACACAGAGCTAGATTGGGTCTTGACCACCTTACCATACCTTCGGTGTCAGGGATCCCTAACATCATTATAATTTGGGTACCTTACCATACCTTCGGTACCAACATTGGAGTAGGGTTTGTACAAGGCACAAATATTTGAACATTTAAGAACATATAGAGAATATGCATATTTGAAATGATCATATCTCATAGTTTCATGTCAACGCACGGTGCCTTGTAAAACATGGAATATACTTAATCAATTTCATCATGCAATAAGGCATGGCATAGGCTTTATGGAAAACACATGCTAAAATCTTAAATAACTTCATCATTTAAAAACATTGATCATGCAATCAATGTTCATATTAAGGCATGCGTTGGGGAAATCATGATATAATAAGTTCATATGAAATGCCTATGTGTAGGGATTTATTCATAAAACTTGCATCAGAAACACTTATTAAAACTTGTCACACATTGTCTTAAGCTACTTATCCAAGGGGGTTGTGTGCCATAGCAATTTGTGTTTTCCCTTAAAAGAAAAGGTCCCTTGGTCAGTATGCTTAGCTCTCTTTCTGAGCTTAACACATAGCATACATTTACGCATACGAATAGTCATTGCATCATAGCTAAGTTCAACACATTAAAACTATCCTTAACGCATTGACCATCCTTGGCCACCTTACCTGATAATTTGACGGATAATTGGGAATCTTTTCTCAAAATGCTCTATGCGATGTACATTCACTATGCGTTGTACTCAGATTGCCTTCGTTGTGGATTGTCTATGTTGTATGCGTTAATGCATAACATCACTGAGTCAGCTGCCTGCTTTTTCTTCATATATAGTTGCTTGCTTATTCATCTATAACATTAATCCAAATTCATGCTTCCAGACTTCATAACTTAATTCCTACATTCATTTAACTAAACTTCTTTTGAAAGAAAATGCACATAAACATTTTAACTTTTGCTTACCTTAGAATTTGAGCATTACTTCCTTCAGAATCGATTAGAAATCCCTCATATTCTCCTTCAATTGGCCGAGAGTTCTTCAACATTCAAAATCTTCAGATGGCACAACACTCCTTCACTTAGGTGTTAAACAAATTTTTTGCAAAATAGTCTCCTACATCGTTAAGCCTTTTTATACTTGGGTTTGCATGAAGAGTTTGTTTAATTAATTGCCACCTGGCAAGCTTATCCCTTTGTTAACATTTGCAAGGCTGCCCCCTGGCTCACTTACTCGTTAATGAAGCTAAATTCCTCAACTTAAGCTTGATCGCATGGCCTTGCGGCCATCTAAGACTTCTCTCTTCAACACATGATCATCTGCTGCATCCTTCATCAGCTTAGCCCTCAACAATGGTATACAAAATTGGTCGCATAAATCCTACATACCACTTGCTATACTTAGCCACAATGCACCCTCCTTGGGCCTTTAGCTGCATGGTGTCTACCAGTTCCAATGCATGGAACCCTCTCCCCTTTTAAGTGTTAACTTGTCCTACTTCACGCGAGAATGCTGCATTCCACACTTAACATATTTTCTTGCCCTGTTTTTGGCTTACCATTGTTATTCTCAACTCTTTACGCGTCGACGAGGTTACAACCTGAATGCATACGATCATAACACTTAAAAAATTTTCTTTCTCTTACATTTCAGATGCATCATTCACTATACATAACTTACTCTTCCCACTGACGTTAATACACGTCTTTAACTTATAATTAGGAGGAATTAAACTTAATTAACTAGTAAAAAATGTTCAAGGGTTTACATTAGAAATGAGTCATTTGCTCTTGGTGAGAAAATTTTAGAAGAACAACTTGACCGGAAGGTGCTTAGGTCACTACCTATGAGATTTGACATGAAAGTCACTACCATTAAGGTTAGCTTAAGACATAACAAAGTTAAGAGTAGATGAATTATTTGGTTCCTTGCTTACATTGAAGATGTCCCTAGATGGGAAGACCAAGAAGAAGAATAAGGGTATTTTATTGATCATGATAGAGAGTCAGAAGATTCCCCTGCTGATCCTATATCATTACTTTCAAAATAGTTTAATCATGTTCTCAAATGTCTCGATAAGAGATCTGACACTTATAACAATAACAAGTCTGGTGGTTCTCCTCCCTCCCCCTTCAAACAATTCATATGTCATAATAGTAAGAAGGAAGTTAACAAGTCATGTACCTTGGTGTCTAATAAGGAAATAAACTCTAAATGCAAAAAGTGTGGCGGATATACTCACATTCAGGTTGAATGTCCCTATTTTATAAATAAACAAAGTGAAGACTATGTTTTAACTCTGTCTGATGCTGATTCTGAAGCCAACAGTGACTCGGAGGCGATGTAGAAGCACTTGTTAATAATATTTCTTCTGACAGCTCGTCTTGTGAGATTTTTTAGTATGATTGTGCATGCATAAAATGTTCATAATGTTGCAAGTCATGGGTCTATATATCCTTTTTATCATGCACTTTTTTTTCAAATGGTAAGACAATAAAAAAGTCCATGATGTTCAAAAAACGTGAATTGAGACGTTGATTGCTGACGATCATAGACTTATGTTTTCTATTACAAATTTTAAGCATGAACTTTCTCAAGTTAAAGCCGAGAAGGATTTAGTATGCAAAAATGTCAGACTGTTATGGTATTGAGTCTTTAGAGAAAATTTTGACAAAAGGAAAGACTACTGGTAATATTCTGGGCTTGGCTTTTCGAAAAGAGGATGTCAACATAATAATCAGTCAAATCTCAAAGGGAAGCAAAAGATTGAGCCTATTAGAGCTTAAGATCTAGAGTCCTATGGCTTTACAAGTACTTCTTCCAGCAATTTTTTTACTGAAATAGTTTGGGCAAACAAAAATATCCTTTTGCCAATCAGTTATTGAAAATTCTCCATAAAGCTACCTATTCCAAAAAGGCTCCCTACTTCTCTCATAATTATCATCAAACAAAAATAAATCAAGTTTGGAGAGAGAAGAACATTCATAAGAAATGCAATGTTGTATTGACCTCCTTCAGATCTTCTACTAAAGGAGATTGATACTTTGATAGTGGAAGCTCTCGGCATATGACTGGTGAAAAGAGCTATTTGTCTGACCTCAAATCTGTCAACTCAGAAAAGGTCACTTTTGGAGACGGTGCCTATGGTAAGATCATTGGAAAAGGGAAACTAAATTACCCAGGTCTTCCACAATTGAATGATGTGATGTTGGTTAAAGAATTTTCTGTCAATCTTATTAGCATTAGTCAATTATGTGATCAAGGTCTAGATGTGAGTTTTACCAAAGACAAATGTGTTGTCACAAACGATGTCAAAGCTCTTATCATGATAGGTATTCGTTTTTTCTAATAATTGTTATTTGTGGAGTTTTGACAATACTTCACAAGTTTGTCATCTCTCTAGACAAGATAAAGCTAGACTATGGCATAAACGCCTTGGTCATATGACCATGAAGACTATATAAAAGGCTCTTAGCAAAAGTGCTATATCTGGACTCCCCTTATTACTTGCCTCCATTGGAATTATATATGATGATTGTCAATCAGGAAAAAAAATTCATATTTCTTACAAACAGATAGGTCACTCAAGTTCATCCCGTGTTCTAGAACTTCTTCATTATAATTTTATGGGTCCTCTGCAATCAGATAGTTTGGGAGGCAAATGATATGTTTTAGTTGTTGTTGATGACTTCTCCAGATACACTTGGATTCATTTTTTTCATGATGAATAAAATATATTTGTTGTTTTTCAAGCTCTCTGTCTTTAATTACAATGCGAGAAAAATCTCAATATGATTCTAACTATAAGTTATCATGGTACGGAGTTTGAAAAGTCTCAATTTTCTGAGTTCTACCAGTCAGCTAGAATTCACCATGAATTCTCGACCCCCATCATTCCCCAGTAGAACGAAGTTGTGAAAAGGAAGAACTGGACTCTTTAAGAGATAGCTCACACCATATTGCATGCGAAACATATACCTTTCTAGTTTTGGGCAGAAGCCTTAAACACAGCATGTCAAATATACAATAGAGTTGTTTTACGACTAGGAACCTCAAGCACAATTTATGACATATGGAGAGGGAGAAAATTGAATGTTAAATTCTTCCACATCTTTGGCAGTACTTGCTACATCTTTGTTGATAGAGAGGCTAGACGGAAATGGGATCCCAAATCGGATGAAGGCATCTTTCTTGGATATTTCACAAGTAGTCGAGCTTACTATGTCTGCAATAAACAAACTTGCACTAGAATGGAGTGTATTAGTGTTATGATTGATGATGATGTTGCCTTTTTCGGTTATGCATCTACAAAAGAAGAAGACTCCTATACTATTCCACTTGTTAATACTTTAGTCCTTTACATCTCGTTTTACATGCCTTTTGACATAAATTTGGAATCCCTGTGAAGGTCAATCAAAATGCTTCTGAGCAGGCTAAAGCTATTAACAAGCAGCCTTCCAACAAGATACGTAAAAATCATCCCTCTAGTAACATAATTGGTGATCTTGAAGAAGAGGTGACAACCAAAAGGAAAGATAAGGCTAACTACCTAGAATTGATCAATAATATTTGCTTCACCTTCCTTATTGAACAAAAAAATGTCAAAGAAGCTTTTCAAGATGAATGTTGGGTCAATGCAATGCAAGAAAAGCTTGGGCAGTTTGATAGAAATAATGTTTAGTCTCTTGTTCCAAGGCCAGAAGCTGTTAATGATATTGGCACAAAATGGATTTTCAAAAACAAGATTGATGAGAATAGGAATGTCACCAGAAATAAATCCAAACTAGTGGCTCAGGGATACACTCAAATAGAAGAGTGCTTTCCTGAACAAATATCTAAATGAGGAAGTGTACGTTGCTCAACCTAAAGAATTTATGGATCCTTCTCATCCTAATCATGTGTATAAACTTAACAAGGCCCTCTATAGGCTCCAATAGGCACCCAGAGCTTGGTATGATTGTTTAACCCAATTTCTTGTCAACAATGGGTACAGTCGAGGAGGAGTTGATAAAACTCTCTTTGTGAAAAAATCTCATGAGAATTTTGTGATTATCTAAATTTATGTTGACGACATTGTATTCGGAGGGATGTCACAGGAGATGGTCGAGCTCTTTGTGAAACAAATGCAAGAAGAATTTGAGATGAGCATGGTAGGAGAATATCCTATTTTCTGGATTTTCAAATAAAGCAACTAAATGAGGGAATCTTTCTCTCTCAATGCAAATATGCCAAGAATTTAGTGAAGTTTCCCTTGAAAATATCAGTGTCAAAAGAACTCCTACTCCAACTCATGTGAAAATGTCAAAAGACTCAAGTGGAACTCAAGTTGAGAGCCTATACAAGAGTATCATTGGGAGTTTGCTCTATTTAACTGCCAACAGACTTGACATTACTTTTGTTGGTGTATGTGTCAGATATCAATCTTGTCCTAAAAATATTCATTTGTTTAGCACAAAAAGGATAATCAAATACATAAATGGCACAAGCAAGTATGGTTTATTATATACGTTTGATACAAATAGCTCTCTAGTTAGATATTGTGATGCTGATTAGGGTGGGAGCTTAGAGGACAAAAAAAGTATGTCTAGAGGTTGTTTCTTTCTTGGGAATAACCTTATTTCTCGGTTCAGCATGAAGCAAACTGTGTTTCCTTGTTGATGGTAAAAGTTGAATATATTACAGTTGGGAATAGTTGTACTCAATTGATTTGGATGAAGCAAATGTTACAGAAGTATGATGTCCCACAAGATGTCATGACTCTTTAGTGTGAAAACATGAGTGTGACTAGTATATCCAAAAATTCAATTGAACACAGTCGTACTAAACATATTTACATCAGCATCACTTTATTCGTGACCATGTGGAAAGTAAGCGGGTCATGTTAGAACATGTCAATACTAAAAATCAATTAGTAGACATTTTTACCAAGGCTTTAAATGTTGATTGATTTGAAGCCCTAAGAGCAGCTCTTGTCTTTGTGTCTTGAAGGCATAGCAATTGAATTCGTGGGCTATTCAGCTCTGAATCTCGACCCATTGAGCATGCAAGCCTGTGAAGTTCATCATGAAAAGGACTGCCTTAATTGTGTTTATTGAGAGTTTGAGGAAGCCTAACCATGTTTTATTTTTAAATTACTTCTTTAATTTAAAACTATTGGTAATTTAATCGTGACAAGCCTCCTTGTTGTGTCGTGGGTTTATTTTTCCATCGACTGACTCTTTCCAAAATTTGTGTGCTTGCTTGTCATATTGAGTCTCCTCTAATGGCAAGTACTCGTCAAGAAACTCACACTTCTAGCAGAAAAATGGTGAGATACAAATAGAAGGCCAAATGAAAGTTGCATGTTTCTAAGGATGTTACTCCCACTTCAATCAACAAACATGGTGTTCGTGTGCGTGGCCTCCCTACTCAACAGAATGAAATTGGAGTTATTCTTCCCTCTGTGAAATGGGGATGCTCAGTGCAGGATTGATTGATGAAACAAAAGAAAAGAAAAGGTTATCTTTTCTACCTTGACTTTTTCTTTAGACTTGAGATAGAAATCCATCCAAATATTAAAAAGATCTACTTCAAGTTATTCTATCGATCACATGCATGATTTTATAGCCTTACCTAGAAACCCTAAGGAGATTGATGAACCATTTGTCAATGTTCAAGTAGAAGCTAGGGTTTCCAGAGTAGATTAGTTGTTGATGATAATCTTGCATCTGGTTCTTGCATTATTGATTATATTGTTCATGCTTGTGATACTGTTTTAAGTGAAAATGTTACTATTCCTGGAAGTTATAAGAATGGTAAATTGTCTATACCTATCGAGAATACTATTAAGACTGCTGTTGAGTTAGAAAAAACTGAAGGTGTGAATGTCTCTGAAGAAAATATTTTAAAGTCTATAGTTGAGAATATTGTTTATGCATCTTCTTTACTATATGCTATTGGTTCGCTAAATGCTCCTGCGATTCTAGTTGTTACTAGTACTAAGCCTAGTTAAAAAGGCTCAATTTGTTGAAGAGAATGTCGAGATTCTGGTTGAGTCTTCCCCTTTATTAGATCAAAGATTTGTGAATGATGGTGTGTTAACTACTGCGATTTCTTAGAATGTGAAAAGTGATACTTTAATTGACGCTGCCACTGAGTTCAGGGATCAAAATCATGAGAATTCTCCTAGCTCTACTCATTTTGATGACAAAGATGATGAAGACAATATTACTACCATAGAGCTTCAATGAAAGAAAAACTATTGTTGATGCTGGTGTCTCTGATGTTGTTAATGTTAATGTTGATGTCTCTTCTAAGACATCTAAAAATGAATCTGAGAAAACTGCTTCTAAGGAAGCTTCAGATTAGGGATTCAAGAGCAGCTCGAACAATGACAATACATGTTTTATTCGTGTCACTAGGGCCTCTACTCAGGCTAAAAGAAAACAACTAGCTACATCCAACGTCTCATCTATGTTTTTAAATGGTGTTTCCTTCCACTCCAAGGAGGGTGCTAGTTCATGGAAGTAGGTTGTTAAGTGAAAAATTATGGATGAGAAAGAGTTATGTGACCATACTTAAGAGTGTATTGAGTTTATGGAGTTGATTAATGTTGCTGGTCTTTAATGAGCTGTTTTGAGCTTTGGACACTTAAATCTTCCCTCTGATTCTATAGATTCAGCTAGCCCAGATTACAGAAGAATGCATATTAGGCACCATCCATTTATTTTTTTCTTTTTTTGATCAATCAATTTTTGCACCGCAATGTGCCTGAGAATGTGAAGGAACAACAACGTCCTTCTCTAAGAGATTTAGTGTTTGAACTGGTTGGGAGCCCATTCTGCATGGCCACGAAGGGGCAATTGTTAACAGTTGTTTTGAGTGTTAAATATGCCTTCCTACACAGGATCGACATTTATAACTAGTACCCATCTTCTCACAACCGAGCTTATCCATTACTTTTGCGACTTTCTTGTATTAGATAGGGACTCAAGTACAGTTCAATTATAGTGTGTTTGTGCTAAACCATATTAAAAGGCATATTGAGTCCAGAACTCTTAAATTGCCTATTTGTTGTCCTCGCCTTCTCTTCCTTATAGAACTTGTTGGGCCCTCTCTACGTCTTTTTTTCCATCAATCTAAAGGTTTTGTAGGGACACTATTCGATGTTCAAAATTAACAGAAACGTCGTTGCACATGCTCACTGACTCAAACAAAGAAATAAAATCACTGATCCTATACTTATACCTACAAATGCAGTAAAGCAGTAAGAATGGGGTCGAATTCACAGGGAAACTAATACCTAGCCAGGTTAATTAGAGAATTCCATGTGAGGGGAGTTTGATTGGATTTGTGGAATCAATGACTAAAAATTAACATGCAATGTAAAGAAACAAAAATGAGCACGTAAAAAGGGTTGGATTAAATCAATGAAAAAGCCTTGGAATTAGTATGTATGTTTAATATTTCTATCATTAGGCATTAATTATTTGTACTAAATCTATGAACCCTTCAACCTATTAGAAAATTTAATAGTCTAATTATCCAAATTCGATATTAAACCAAATTAGCCCTAATTCCATTTACAACTTTTCTTTCTTAGCAAAATACAAGGTAAAACTGAATTGCATTACGAAAGGGTTCAATTGTTGAGACAAACTACAAGCCAGATAGCCATATCTTATAACATGATTGATTGGGAAAGATTAAATCAGGGCATGCATGAGTTTGGTCAGCAAAATTCTAGACTTTACACATTCGATCCTAATTTGCGCAACTAAATCAATCAATTTTTACATAGGCTATGACGATTTTGTGAACAATAATTTCATAAATCAATTTGTCAGATCAATTTAGAAAAATTTTATTAAAATTAAATCCAATCATCCCAAAGAGTTCACAACAATTCAGTAAATTCACTAGAAATCCTTCCCAAATTTAAACATACAACTTATCCCAAGAAAAATTTACCTAGTCTTGCATAGGCATATTGAAAAACAAATCAAAGATGTAGAAAAGAGGTTGAGTGTGATGAAATTTACCCAGCAACTCAACCTAATCAATGCCCAAAAACGTCCTCAAACTTTGATTTTCTTTACACCACTCAACTGGAACAGAAAACACCTATTTATAGATTTGGCGCGGCGCCACAACGCCAGGGAGAGCGTTGAAATGCTACGGCGACATCAATCTCAGCATTAAGGTAATGTTGCAACGGGGCTGTGACACTTTATTGAAGTTCGCAGCGTTGCAACACTAAGGAGAGCATTGCAATGTTGCCCTGTTCAATAGCTACTACCTTGAAGCATTGAGCTGGAATGTTAGGGTGGTGTCACAACAATGGCGTTGTGTGATCTTCAGAGTGTTGAAAGGCTCGGGAAAGCGTTGCAACGCTACCCTACACACCAACATACTGTCTTCAAGCATCAAGAAAGCATTGGCCTTAGGCAATTGATGAGCGTTGCGATGATGAAGCAGGGCACTTTAGTCTTTTTTACATCTCCACTCAGTTTAGTGCATCTGACTCCCAATTTTTCATCCTTTTGGTTTGATTTTTCATCTCACAACACACTTGCTCTATGGGATCAATTTCATACAAAATAAGACAAATAGAACACAAGCATCGTCCAAAACAGTAGGATTAAGGACATAAAATTAGCACTTTTTGAGAGCTAATAGACACCATGTTTTTGACATAGACAATATCACCACGACTCATCATCTTCATGGTCAAAGAAGAGCTTTAATTAAGTCTTCTTTTGGTATTCCTATCCTTCACCGACTATCAAATGATTCTTGTGACCTTGAGTCCATGGTGCAAAGACTTCAGAAGAGAAAAATGAGGTTGATAAGGTTCTACTTATTATGTGGTCTGTCTTGTCCAGGGATGGAGGAGCTTCCTCCTCTCAACCGAGGAGTTGATTTTTTTTTATAGCCAGAAAGGGGGAGTGTTTGGAAGTTGTTTTGTGTTTGTTTGTACTTCTACTGCTTGATACTGTGTTAAGTATCAAGCAGTAGTGTTTTTTGTGTTTGGAAGTGTTTTTGTGTTTGGTTGTACTTCTACTGCTTGGTACTTTGTTAAGTATGTTCTTGTGTTTAAGTTAGTGTTGTTTGGTTTATGGTTTGGTTTTGTTTTGGAAAACCTTGATGTCTGGGTTTGTTTTGTGTTGTTGCTGGTGAGTTTTTTTTTCTCAAGCCTTTATTTCAGATATCTTTATTTTGTTGATGAATGTTTGCTTGCTTTGGTTCTACCTATAAAAAAAATTATAAGCGAAAGGGGGAACTTATTAAAGGTTTGTTTAGTTGGCTTTATAATTTTTCTAAGAAAGTGGTTTCTGCAGTTATTTCAAATAAAGTCTTAACATCTGTTTGTGACATCAAAGTATTTTCCTGCATAATATTTTCCTTATCTGGAAATATCTTGCTATATTATTTCATCCGATATTTTCTGTTTTTCAAACATGGCCTTCCTATTCCTAATAGGGATCTATTTCCTTTCCTGCATTTGATTATTTAAGGGAATTTTGGTTGAACATTTAGGGTTGCCGCTTTTGTTAATCATGCAAGACTTGTTCTGTTCTATGGCCATTATTCTGCAACGTTAGGTTCTTGCTTGTTACTTACTATTTTGTTGTGTAAGTTCTTCATCTGTTGAGTGCAACTCATTGAAGATTATCACATGCTTAAAGGGAGCCTAAGCCATTACTGTTGGAGAAAGGATTCTCAGTCTTAGGGAAAGCTTAAGATTCAGCTTCAGAGAAGGAGTTCTCCATCTTAAGGGGATCCTAAGATTTATCGGTGAAGGGAGTTCGTTGACTTGAGGAAAAATATCATCATGAAAGGAGTCTCACTCATCATCGGAAGCCAAGGTAGTTAACACTAATACTATCAAACTTAGGGGGAGCCTAAGTACACTCGAGAGCGAGTCTCCCATTTAGGGGGAACCTACGTGATCAGTGAGTTGAGATCCACGTGAGTAACTGTAGTGGTCATGTATTATAGATAAGTATTATATTGTAAACTGCTTAACTCTTTAATATTAGTGAATTATCTTTCCTGGACAAAATGCTCCCAAGATGTAGGTGGATCATCACCGAACTGGGTTACCAACTTCTATGTGCCTTTACTTGTTTACTTGCTGTTAGTATATATTTTTTTTTTTGGTTACAGAGTATGTCTATGCTTCCGTTCAACATTCATATTTCAAGTGGGGAGTTATCTTATCGCTTTCTCACAATATATAAATTTTGTTCGCTAAGACATTCATTTAGCTTCACTTTAATATTTTACAACCCATGATATTTATATGATAATATAATTGAGTTGGATGTTAGTCGACTTCATTTAAGATTAATGACTTGGGTCACCTCAAGAATTTTGGATTTTAATGTCGATTGGAAAAAGTGAAATCGGATATATAATGTCGGTTTTGTTTTTTTAAAAAAAAAAAAAGCAGATATTTAATGTCGGTTTAAATCGACATTGTAGGGGTACCTTTAATGTCGGTTTAAATTGACATTATAGGGATACCCTTAATGTCGGTTTAAAACTGACATTAAAGACCCGCCTAATTTATCCTCACACCTTCTCTTTTTCCCCCATTTTTTTCATTTCCCACGCCCATCCTTTGCCACCACGATATTCGCTTCTATTTCTCTCCCCGGAACCCCCAACAGTCTCCGATCTCCTTTCTTCAACCAACTCGGATACCCATTTACATTTTTCCCCAACTCCCACATATTTTCAATTTCCATTCCCCAAATCGAAACAAACATCCCCAACGAATTTCTCCCTCTCATAATCAACTCTTCCAGCCCTAAATCCATGGCCGCCGCTCTGGATACTGAATTCTCTACCTCATCCCAGCACGTGATGTGGTTCGTCAGCACGCTACTCAGCCATGTGTGAGCATTTTCAGTTGAGCCGCTCGTCCTGTTCTTCAAAACCAAAAACAGAGTCTATGATTCGGCTGTTTGAGATCTCCATAAGCTCGACAGAATCGGCCAAATCTGCTTCACCGCGTGGGTTATTGATTCTTTGGCTCTCTGGATTGTGTTAATTACTTTGGGAATGGATTTCCTCAGGAAAGATTGTAAGAAATGACCCGTTCGTGGTTTTGATTTCTCGAGGAAAGGGAAATTCTGAGGTGGCCATTTCAATGAGGATGATGGGTTGTATGCCTTGTGGCATAGGTTGTGAAGGAAGGAGAGATCATTTTCAGATGGGTCTGATTTGATAACTTTGTTGGTAATGAAAATGGCTTAGCACAAAACTGCAGCAAAACAGAGGATCGTGGGGATGGTTTTGGAGTGGGAAGTTTTTGGGGGTTGAAGAAGTGGTTTATATTGCCGGTTGTTGTTCCGGTATACCAGTGATTTTGACGCAGACAATTCAGGCTAGTCCACGACGGAGGAACTTGAGGCAAGGTGTCCTAGATGCAATTCCCGAGGATAAAGAAGTTGGAAATGAGGAGAATGGAAGTAATGGGTTGATTCGGCACCAGAAAGTGCAGGTAAAATGTTGTTCTCTTATAATTTTGTTCTCAATTCTCTAGGCGTTTTGTGAGCTCAGAAATTTTGGGGTTAATCAAGGTACTCGAGTTTGTAGGTTACATTATGGTAGTTTGTGGATTATTCATGCACTATTGTAGTTTTTGTGACAACTTTTGAGATTTGAAGTACATTGTGAGATAAATTTGTTTATTGACGTATGTGTTCTTGAATATTCATTTTTTTGAGAATTCTGATAGTTCTGTTGAGAACACGTGGTTGTGAAATATTTTTTGGAGTGTGTTTCTTTGAACAGGTTGAAGATAAATTTTTTATTTTTTTGTGGTAGCATCGTTATGCTGCCGAAAATTTTCCATCGTCTTCGTATCTCATATAGGTAACCAAGCTTCTCTTGTTCAAGATCTTGAAAAAGAAAATTCTCTAATCTATTGATATCAACTCTTGCAATCTATGTGTTTTTCTTGGAAGAATATGTTTAAATTGGCTATTTCCTATTTTTTCTTCTTGTGTATGAGCTGAGAAAGAAAGATTACTAAAAGAATGTCATCTTTTATTGTTTCTTCTTCAATATTTAAGACACCTTTGGAAGAGACATGGAAGGCATTGTCGTCATTCGCCTGTCTCCGCCGTAGCGCCGCAAGGTTCGTTCTACCCTATACTTTTAATGATGTTGTTTGTGTGTTTTTTAGGTGTTTGGAAGGGGTGTGGAGGAGATGGATTTATTACAACAACGAGGGATTCACGTAAAAATTGTTCCTGGTAAGTGCATTTTTTAATGCTTGCAGTTTTAAGAACAATTTCTAAGTGTTTTCAAGTGACTCTAATGATATGGAAATTCTTGTTTGAGAAGTTAAAGTGTGCTTATTTCTCTTTGGACCATATTGGATTAGAATGTAACACCCGCTTATGACTCATGGTTACTATTTATTTGTAGTTTAGATTTGATTCAAGGCGCTTGAGTTTGTGGGTTGCACTATGGTAGTTTGTGGTTTATTCACGCATTATGGTACTTTTTGTAACAACTTTTGAGATTTGAAGTACACTGTAAGCTAAATTTGCTTATTGATGTATGTGTTCTTGAATATTCATTTTTTGGGAATTCTAATAGTTCTGTTGAGAACAAGTGTTTGTGAAATATTTTTAGGAGTGTGTTTCTTTGAACAGGTTCAAGGTAAGTTTTTGGTTTTGTTGTGGTAGTATCGTTATGCTGCCGAAAATTTTCCATCGTCTTCATATCTCATATCTAGGTAACCAAGCCTCTCTTCTTCAAGATCTTGAAAAAGAAAATTCTCTCATTTATTCAACTATTGAGTTTTCTTGTTTTGCAGGTGCAACAAAGGAGTAAAGATTTGGTATCGCAATCTCTTTATGCTTTTTCTTGGGGAACTCTAGATCCAACACATTCACTACAAGAATTATGAAGGGATCCATACTTACCAAGTGGAGAGGGATCGTAAACTCATAATGTTTGTATTACTTGTAATTTGTGTTTTCAAGGCCTGAATTATTGCACGTGTTTTTTTTTTAATTTTATAGCAGGATTTGCGAATTAAATGTAATAGATTTACAATCCATACATGAATAATATGTCATAGCCACAGCGTTCGATGATGATGTGTCATATTATACTCTTTGACCGAAAAAAATGGATTTGGCAACAAAATTTAAAAAACAGATAGATTATGGGCTTCAATGTCGGTTTAAAGGGCTTCATTTGATTCTTGGGATTCAGTTGCAACCGACATTAAAGGGTTTTAATGTCGGTTGCAAATTTCATTAAAGGGCTTTAATATCGATTGCAAATTTCATTAAAAGGCTTTAATGTCGGTTGCAACCGACATTAAAGACAGTGTTATTAAAGCCCTTTAATGTTGGTTTAAAACTAACATTAAAGGGCTTTAATAAAACTATCTTTAATGTCGGTTGTCAACCGACATTAAGGCCCTTTAATGTCGGTTTAAAACCAACATTAAAGCCCGAAATTCTTCTAGTAGGTAAAAAAATAATATATATTACATATCATATTTGAGCAATAGAAACAACAATTATATTATTGTTGTTAGTTTTGCATTAGAAATTATTTCTATTCGTTAATGTAAATCTTTTATAATATATTAATGCATGTTATATAATTTTTTATATTTCATAATTAACCTATATTTAAACTATAAAATAAGGGAACGTGTAAAGAAAAAGAATACAAGAACGAGAAGCTAGAAATAAATATCATTCAAGATTCTGTTTTTTTTTTTTCTTTTTTTTTTAAGAAACAAGAAATAAAAAAAATTATCAAACATATTCTCATTTCTAATTTTCAAAAAATAGAAAACAAGAAACAAAAAATATGAAAGGCGAAACATGAAATGGGAACGTTATAAAACGAGTCCATAATATCTTACTTTGTGGTGCGCCAATCACTTTTTATTCTAATTTTTTTTTTATATTCTTATACCATTAGTCGGAATGTTCAAATGCTTAAAATTTTAGATATTAGAAAATTAGATGTTTGGCATATTTAAATGGTTATTATTGTTTTTTTAAAAAAAATTGTAAGGATTTTAGGAATATTTAGATACACATTTTTTTTTGAATTAGTCGGAAGGTTCAAATGCTTGAAATTTTAGATATTAGAAAATTAGATGTTTGGCATATTTAAATGGTTATTATTGTTTTTTTAAAAAAAATTGTAAGGATTTTAGGAATATTTAGATACACATTTTTTTTGAAAGATTTATGAATAGAAATGTCTTGTTCTATACATCAAAAGATTAGATTTTGAAAATTGTTCACAACGATTTTTTTTTTTCTATCATATAATTTGATACCCAAACCTTTTGGAATAAGTACATAAATTAAAAAAATTGGTCATAATCCAAACATAAATCGAAGTTATAGATATACTCAAATTTCAACCAGCAGAATGGCTAGCCACATAATCTAGAATGGGTAATATGTCCCAATCTAGAAGCATCCAACACACAACTAGAACAAATAATAGAAAGCATTATCTAGCCACAAAAAGTTTTGGCAACTAAGAGTGAGCGTGATAGATCGAAAGAACCAAGCTAATCGACCAAATCGAAATCGGTCGATCAGAGAAGGAGATGAGGTCAGTCGGTGTCGGTTTGGGAATATTCCAAACTGGCAAATTTTGGAATAATTTTTATAGAACAAAACCCAAACTGATTGACTTCTACTCCTCGACAGTCAAGATAAGTTTGAATACTCACTAAACCTACCATAATTGATTTGGTGGCGGTTTGATCAGAAAACCGACTCCAACCGACCGATGCTCACGCTTATTGGCATCTATGAGCTATCCACAACTAGTCCTTATAATAATAAAAATAATGAAAATAATAATAATAACAATAAGGTTAAAATACCATTTTGGTTCTCATACTTAGAAATTTGCTCAATTTTAGTATTTTTATTTCAATTGTTCAATTTTATTTCTTATACTTTCAATATATCTTAAATTTAGTCCCTTAAAATCAATTATACTAAAATTGATTAAATAATAATAATAATAATTTTCATGCAAGAAAATAAAATCTACATATAATTTCAAAATTTATGGTATAATGGGTCGTTTTCAAATAAAGTAAAATGAGTCAACTTATTTACAAATATAAAAGTCTATCATGATTATCGCTTAGTGATAAAAGTCTATCATGATCTATCACTGATTGATAGTGACATTTTACTATACTTGAGAATATATATATATTGCAGTTTACCATTTAAAACAGTTGCCCTAGTAAAATTTTTATTAAATTAAAAAAAAAAAATCAACAATAAACTAACATTAGAGACTAGATTCATAATTTATTGAGAGTACAAAGACTAAAATTGGACAATTGAAACAACAAAGTTAAATAATTTTCAAAATATATAGATCAAAATGATATTTTAATCTAATAACAATAACAATAACTCAACTAATAAAATATATTAATTTAAAAGTTAAATTTGAATAAAATAATTATTTTTCCTTACGAATCATATATCAACTGAAAATTAAAAATATCAAATTTGAGCATAGCTCTACTGATTTAAAATATTGTAATCTCAGATTAAAATATTTAAAGGTAATTTGAATAATGATAAACTCAATTATCCTCAAACACCTACCTTATATTTAATTAATGGCAAAAATAACGCCATGTATTGCTATAAAATGCAACAAAGTTTGAGGTTCCCAATAGGCAAACTCAAACTCAAAAAGCCACAATGTTTCACAAATACTTTCTTCTGCTTCTTCTCGCAGTCGTGCTTCTTACCACAACTCAAGCCCTAAAACACCCCTCGGACTCCAACGAAGAAGTGATTCCGGTGACCAACGAAAAGCTTCCGACCACCATCACCGATACCGACCCAGACGAAGAATCCAAATTCTACAAGAGGTTACCCTACAAGAGGCCTTACAAGAGGCCACCTTACAAGAGGTATCCACCCTACAAGAAACGCCCTCCATACAAGAAGTACCCACCATCCTCCCACTAAATGCCATCTAAAGTAAAAGTTGAGGCCATATGGACGTGATATATGTTTAATTTGGTTTGATAAATAAGTGTTGCTACAACCTCCAAATTTAGGGTAATACTACAGCGTTTTCATGAAGTTGGCCTTTTGATTTCTGTATCATGTTAATTTAAACTTCATATGTGTGCCATATGGCTGTATTATCTCTGCTTCATCGCTTTACTTATCGTGTAATGATCTAAAGTTTGAATGGATCTAATATTTTGTCTTTATGTTTAACTTTTTTTTAGTCTTTCTATTTTTAATTTAAGACTCTCAAGGCTATTGTACTCGTACTAATTTCAACATGTAGAATATGAATTTTGAATATGTAATATAATCAATTAAAATAAAATATATTCAACTTGACCAATTCATAGAACTAATGTGAGTTATAATTAATCTAGAAACATACTAACGTATAACACATATATCAAATGAGCATATGTTTTTCTTTCTAGATTGTAGAGGAGTAATTACTTATATAGTAAGATTAGTATTTATGTTAATTAAATAATACATAGGACTCTTGAAATTGGTATATCTACTAACATTGCCATGTATTCCTTTCAACATTACGTATGTTTAAAACTTAAAAAGTATAAAAAAAAAAAAAAAAAAAAAAAAAAAGAAGAGGTGAATATTGAAACCTAAGGTTCTTAAATTAAGATCATGTTGTTACTTATGTGTCATAAGTAGCTAGTTTAACTATGTCCATATCAACAATTGTAAGAGTATTTCAACAAAATAAAACTATGAGGGCATGTTTGATAATGTTATTCCTATTTTTAGTTTCCATTTTCTTAGAAATAGAAATGTTTGGCCCTCAATTTTTCATTTTTCAGAAATGCTTTTAAAAATTGAGTAAAAAATTTTAATGAAAAAAAATAAAAATTTCTTGTTTTTGTTTCTAGTTTTTTTTAAAAGCATAAATAAAAATATTATATTATTATATAACATAAATTTTTTTCTTAAAAAAATATTTTTAGGGGACATTTGGCGTGCAGAGTTGAGTTGAGTTGAGTTGGTAATTATTATAGTCGAAGAGTAATCGGGAGAGTTGATACGAATAACAAGGTGAAAAATATAAGTTAACAAGGATAACGAGATAATAAATCTCTTTAATAATTTAACCAAACGGTAGGTGGGTTTTTTTTAATCACACAACCCAACCAACTTGAGGGGCCAAATACCCCCTTAGTAACAATTTAGTCCATGAAATTTGGTTTGAAAACAATTTAATCCTTTTATTTCAATTTTATAATGATTTAGTTCTTAAACTTTATTATGTAACAATTTAGTCCATATACTTTTAAAATTGTAATCATTTAGTCTCTAACGTAAAAAGATTCATCAAAAATTATATGTCAATTTTCAACACTTTATGATGTAAACTTTGTGTTTTGTAAAAATATTAAGTTTCTAATTAGTTTAATCGTTTATATAAGCATGAAATCTCATTACACCTTAACATTAATTTCTACAATAAAAACTAAATTGTTACAAATTTTAAAATTCAAGGATTAAATTGTTTGAGTTCACAAATTAAATTATTACAAAATTAAAACTATAGAAACTAAACCATTAAAAATTAAAGTTTAGAGATTAAATTTTTTATTTATATGAAAAGTTTAGAGATTAAAATTAATTTTTAATTATGAAAAAAAAAAAAAAAAAAAAAAAAAAAAAAAAAAAAACAAGAAACAGTGAAAAAAACATTATCAAACAAGCTAACTTTTTTCCCTCCCAAAAAATATGGTTGAAAAAGATATTTAAATTACTGCAGAATTGATGATGATAATCAAGATATGACTTTTTAAAGAAAGAAAAATCACTCACTTGCTATTCCATCACATCACGTATATGTGTTATTTTGTCAGTCTAAATAATAGTGTCCCTCTTTTATTATATTTTGCTTTTATTCATTACTTAACACTTCACTTCAGTCATGCATGACGTTAATATAAGGCAAGCTCACATGCTCTCATAACTCTCTCCATCACTCACTATTATTTTATTAAATTATAAAAACTTGCTTCAATCTTTAAAATTTCAATTCTATTTTCGAAAATGGATTTCAGATGATGTGATTTAAATATTATAATTTATGTCAATGATGTTGTAAATAATGTCATATACATGATTTCTACTTTTATATATTATTCATTGGGTCAAGTTTATCTTATTTTAATGAAAGTAAAAACTCTCGAAAAGTATTTTTGAAAATAAATTTCAAAATTAAATTTTAAAAATGAAAATTTTCAAAATGGGAAGGATATTTGTAACCTACCTTTTCCATATTAAAAATGGAAAAATAAAACTTCCAAAGCCATCACAAATTTATTAAGATATATCATTATAATTTATTTTCTAACAATTATTTCATTAAAGTTAAAAGATTATATTGTTGCCATTAAACCCTAGTATTATTGAATCATAACTTTGATAGTGATTGAGTATAATTGTGAATTTTAAAAGATCATTTATGCTTTTGAAAGTCGCAAGATTGTTGCATTACATTATTCTATCTATTATAACTTCAAAAGTGTTCAAATTTAATTGAGAAATTTTATTTTATCAATTACCCTCTTGATAAATTAAAAAAAAAAAAAAAAAAGTAAACTATAGGTGCATGTAGAGTTTTATTAGAATCCTAGGTGTTATAAGTTCAAAACTTTAAAAATTCAAAAAAAAAAAAAAAAAGAAAAAAAAATCCTAGGTGTTATAACTACCTTGCAGTTGAGTCTCATTGCAAGTGCAACACCTTCATAACTTTAAAAATATAATTGCAACAATCTATAAAGTAAACAATAGGTGCATGTAGAGTTTTATTAGAATATGAAGTGAAATCGTAACCAGCATCCTAATAGAGGGATGATTTTCCCATCTTTTAACTGTTACGAATCTTAGTGTTATTGTTATAAATGGAGTGTTGAAAAATAATCAATTCTGGATCTCACTTGTTATATCCTAGAGACCACTATCTTGAAAGTAAAATTGGTGTGGTCTCGATGCTAAATAGTCAAAAGCCAATTGCTCCTCAAGGTTAACACAACACCATTTTCAGACGTGCACTCATTGAAGAAGGGTTGGAATGGAGTGAAAATTTTGCTCAGATTTAAATCATTAAAATAAAGAGAAATAAGTCAAACCTTAAATTTCACCTCAAGGACTAAAACAACCATCTTTTCTTTTTATAAGAACCCAACAAAAATGTTTTTTCTAAATTAAATATAGAAAACGTTTGAGATCTAAATTGAATACCAAAACGTTTCATATCTAAATTAAATAAGAAAATGTTTCATATCTAAATTAAATACAAAAAACTGTTAAAGAATTCTAAATGTATAATCATATTTAAATTAAATATGATTATACATTTAGAATTCTTTGGCTAATTTTATGACAAGTCATTCCAACAAATGACTAATTGACTTGTCATTCCCAACATCCCTCGTGAATGACACTGACAATTAATAAATAATAAATAACTTTTTTGAGCAAATATAGGAGAATAATCTTAAACATCAATATCTTAACTACTTCAGTTGATGGATAGTGAAATAGGACAACAATTTTTTTAAAGAGAGTGAGTTCCCTCTTGAACTTTCAATAACTATGGTTGAAACACCCACAACACGTTATACTCTTTAATTTTCCATTGATTCCGCGATAAAGGCTTGTTATTTAAAGCCATGCACATAGAACCTCAGGTCAAAAAACTCTAGAAAAGGTCCCTTAAACTTTTTCATAGAAGGTGACCACACTTTCACCACTACAAGAAAAACAACATTTATTGATGTTTTTATGAAAAAATGTCAAGAAATAGGCGATTTAAAAAAAAATCAAGAATTATTTTTAAAAAGCGGAAGGTTGTGTATTTTTTCGAAAAATATAGTATTTGACGTTTTAAAAATGTCAAGTTCAATGGTTTCTTGACATTTTTAAAACATCAAGAATACTAAAATATGCAGGACAACATTACAACGCTGAAAAGTAACATTGCAATGCTACAAATTTTGATGAAAAAGTGAAAAACGAGCACGCTTCACACAAACAACATTCAACACTCTCAATAGCATTGCAATGTTATGGGTTTGACAGAAAAATAAGTGCGCCTTGCAAATGCTACGGGTGTTCAGTCGACTGCTCTTCTCCCTCTTGTGAAATTTCTGCAATTCCTCACAAAATTCCAATCGTCACAATGCTCTCAAGTCGACAAAGCTTCAAGCATTGCTGGCCCCTCGTCTTCTAAAAAACCTAAGTGATTCGAGATCAAAAAGTGGAATGTTGACACTCTCTGGGCTTAGAGTATTTCAAAACCCTAATTTCAACTTTTCTGATTTCTTTTTAATTCTTTTTGCTTTTAGATGTTTCTTACTGATTCTTCTTATCGTTGTTGTAACGTCATCTTAATTTAATTGAGTAGATATTATTGTCGATAACTGTGCAATTTGTAGAAATCACATAATGGATCTTTGTAAGTTGAAGGAGTTTTGAAATTTTCTTTAATTCTAGATGTGGTTTTGGATGATAATTTGATGTATCTTAACTATGATTGGTTTGGGTTTGTGTTTAGGTATTGAATGTCAGGCGAATCAAGCGAGTGCTACTAGTGAGGAATGTACTGTCTCTTGAGGTATACTATTACGCCCCTGAAACCTTAATTTTGATTTTAGTTTTCTTGTTTGAGATGGTTTTGAAGCTCTATTTTCTATATGTTCTTTCCTTTTCTGTGAAATGTGTCCAGTTTATCTTTGAATTGTTTGTGCATTTTACAATTGCAGAAGCCTTGAGATTTTAGTCTCAGTGACTACTAATATTTATTTTAGCCTTGATAGTTCCAAAGTATTTATCAATTCCATAATATTTTATCTTTGAATTGCTTTTTAATTAGTTTTTGATATTCAACTTCTAGAATATCACTTTTGCTTTTCCTTTTATTAATATACATTGGAACTCATTTTATCAGTTTTTCATCAAACGTTTTCTTGGGATTTTTGTATTTTTCATTGGCTATGTGAATGAATGGATGATTTGGAGGGATAGTGCAAGTTTTTCAACAAAGTTTTGGTTTATGATTCTAGTTCAAACAATGTGGATGATGAAAACATGAAATATTAGTTATCCCTGTCTGATGCTTTAATGCTGATGATTCATGATTTGACACACTTGATTAAGTAATTTTCAATAGTTTACAAAGATTTTGTTTTTACAAAGAAACTTTTTTTCAAATTATTCAAAGAAATTTCTTTCCTCTAGGTTTTATATTTTCCTTTAATTTCTTACCTTTCAACCAACCCCAATGATCAATAATGAAATACCTTAAACAATCAATTTGCTTGAATAATTTAATTACATGATTGATTAATTGTTTAATTGTCGTTTGTTCAATTAACTAATGTGATGATGGTGGAATGAGTTTATGGGCTACTGATTATCATACCGTATCAAATGGATCGAGTTTCATTAAACAAGAAAATCCACTTCCCCTTTCAAATCAACAGTTTAAAGGGGAAGTATATTTTTCTTGTGTTGAATGCTTGTCTCAACTGTTTGAATTACGTAAGAGTATGAGTTTACTTTCCATATTGCTTAATCCAAAAAATAATATTAACAAAATATATTCTTTATTTTGGAATGCATTTCCTCGATTTGTAATAATCGCATTGTCATGTTAGAAACAAGCATTTTGTTGTTTGATCATGTTATTTGTGATGTTCACTTCAGAAAACTGAGGAGCAGAAGCTCAAAGAGCAGAGATTCAAGGCAAACAAGAACAAGCCTATCATGATAGAGTAATAACAACATGAATGTGTAGGTTGTAGGTAATATTGTAGTCAAGTTTGAATTTCTATAATGGAACCAGTTTTCATACTCTTTGTATGTTATAACATTCTGCAATTGGAGCCTTTTTGTTTGCAATGACAATGTGTCGATCTTCCCAAGAACTTTCTTATTTGAAACCTAAAGGCATGATATAATCTAAGCACCTATTTCTTTTATGATTTAGAGTTTTTGTCTCTTGTAAATGCTATGCTTGTACGGTTGTTGATGGAATGATGAAGCAAAGGTTTAAGGTGTTTAATGATTATTCAATGGTGTCAGTTGAGGACTGTAGAAAGGAATGATAATTGGAGTGGATTCATCTTTTCCATTTTTTTTTTTACTGTTGATTGAATGCAGGACAAACAGAAATATAATTCAAGAAAATTATTAAAGGAATTGGTGGAAATTTAGTTGATATATAAGATTGAAAATGGTATTGTTTATTTGATTAATGAATATATGTCATTTATATACCAAATGTGATTGTTGGATCAAAATACAGGAGTAGTTATAGGTAAAAATGTCAAAATATAGGAGCAAACAGGATATATCTTGACCTTTTTTCATTGTCAAGTTAAAAAAAATTGTTGACATTTTTTTCCTTGTCAAGAACGCTCATATTCTTGACATTTCAAACATGTCAAGTGTCAGTGTTTCTTGATGTTTTTTAAATGTCAAGTGTCACTTTTCTTGACATTTTTTAAAACGTCAAGAAAATTTACATTCTTGACACTGGTTCCCATGACGTTTTTTAAAACGTCAAGAAAAGTGATTCTTGACCTTTAAAAAACATCAAGAAACATTGTTTTTGTAGTAGTGCACATTCACGTTTATTATTGTTGGGGTTGATGCCCTAAACCTCATAGGGTTCTATAGTTTGTAAACATTGTACGAACAAACTCTTTATCTGATAATAAAATATATGATATTTTATTCACTTTATCTATAGAATATGTAATATTTTAGTTGCATTAACCACAAACCAATAAACTAACACCCAAGGTTATCTTTGTAACTTAAAGATGTATGTGGAGACATACAGGTGGATCATGTTTAAGTGATAACCTAAATGGTCTGTAGTAGATGGATAAGGTTGAGTACCTTATCTTGGTGACACTACGAGTATGGTCCACTTTGTAGGTGTTATAATTGTTATAAAGTCCTACAAATGATATGATCCTAATCATTTATTTATTAGATATGCAAACGGAGATATTCTATACAAAGGAGTTTGTATAAGACCGGACCACGAATTGTTTAGTCTCATTATATAACACCGTTCATAATAGAAACTTACATTTCACTAGGATGACCATAGGTAACATGACTTGAATCTTGAGTGAGTTATGAACTCCTGTCTATGAGGGCAATCCTTTGATTTGTATGGGTAAGAGTGGCAAGATTGCCGACTCAACAAGCCTACAATTTTGGGGATTCGTCTGATTGGGGAGCTGAAAACACAGCTACACAAGATGGAATTCATTCATTCCTTGAAGCAGGGGTTAGTAGATAAATTGATCCCTTGAGAACTGATTCCGGGTCTTAAATAATGTGGCTCACACCCTCTTCTGGCCTGAGGGAGTTCAATCATAGTAGAATTATGATCTAGTTTTCAATAGAGGGATCAGGGGTACTTAAGAAGTTAGATGTAACTATAGGGGTAAAACGATAATTTGACTCAAATGTACTTACAAGCAATTTGTGAGTGGTCATCGTGGAGTGTCCAACAGTTAACCGATGGTGAATAATGTAATTAAAGAGTTTAATTAATTATTCGTGTATCATTGGAGCTTCAAGCTACAGGTACATAAGGTCCCCTTGATAGCTCAAAAGGATTTAGTTGAGAATCAGTTTTTGGATTAATTTAAATTGTTCAAATTAATAGAGGGATTTAATTATATATGATATAATTAAATTGTTTCAATGATATATGATATAATTGTCCTAATGTATTTGATACATTATAGTTTAATGAGAGGAAATAAATATTTGAATGAGATTCAAATATATTTTCTATGAATGTGATTCATTGTTGTTACATTTAATATAAATATGATTTATATTAAATGCCAAAAAATAGAGAAAAGAAACTATAGTTATATTGTATGTGATACAATATTAAAACTAGGTCATATGTTATATTTGGTATAACATATAATTTAATATAAATATAATATGATAAGTTAGTTATCATATTTATTTATATTATTTTATTATTATTTGAATAATAACCATAACTTCCCCATCTTTTCTCTCCAACTACTTTAGTGGATGATTATTAATTTTATGGCAAGAGGAATAAAAGAAAAGTGGTTTTCTCTTCTTATTCTACGATTTGTTATTACAGATTAAACGATTGAGAGTTTTTACAGAATTGTTCTGTTATCTTGTGTTCTTGAGAGAATCCTCAATCTCCTTCATCCACCTTAAACCTTTTCCTCTAACAAAAATAGTCAGAGCCCACCACTCTTGGGTTTTCACCCTAAGAATACCAAGGACTCTTTGTGGTTGTATCCGAGTTACTGTTTAAGGTTTCGTTGAAGAAGGTCTTCAGCGAGGAACGTGACTGTTCGAGAGAGTTTCATGAAGAAAGGTTCTTCAAAAGTGAAATTCTTAAACCCTTTTTTCTTGTAAAAAGCATGTTGTAGTTTAATGTAAATGCATATCTATTTGTATATTTTCGCTCAAGGTTCTCCTCACACGAGTTCGTTCAATTGCTTCATCGAGTCTATTGCGATAGACCATTAAAGAAATGAGTTATGAAGACATCACATCTAGTCCATACCAGGACTAACTTCATCAAGTCTATCAAAGACAAACCACTCAAAAATTTGAGCTAAGAAGATTTTACAACTTTTCATCAAGTCCATATCAAGGCCACCCAAAGAAAGGGCTACAAAATTTAAAAGTTTTAGTTCTATCCATCAAGTTCGTATTATGACCACCCAAATAAAAGGTTATGGACCATCAAGTCTATCACAATAGACCAATAAAGGGCCAGGATCACTATAAGGGTTTGAGTCCTATACTTGTTGAAAATTCTAGAATTTCTCTACTAGTTAGGCCTGTAGTAAGAGGATCTGCTAAATTCCTCTCAAACCTTACATACTCCAAGAAGATAATTCCCTCTTTCGACAGTTGTATCATAGCTCCATGTCACATGTGAATATTCCTTCTTTTTCCATTATACACACTGTTATTGGCAATACTTATGCCAGCTTGTAAATCACAATAAAGATACACTGGTACAGAAGCCCCCCACAATGGTACATCTCCTAGTAGGTTTCTAAACCACTCATAGTGATGCCCTCCCACAATTGTACATCTCCTATTAAGAATATATATCTACTAGTAAAGCTGGCTTCATCATTTTATGTTACCCAATTTGCATAAACTGCCCTTCTAATATTGCATAAGATTATTAAAATGTAAATAATAATCTATTGTACTTTTAAGATACCTTAATAAATGACGAAGAATAACTAAATAATCTTTATTAGGATTATGTGTATATAGTCTCAATCTTCTTACAATATATGCAAAAATAGGTTTAGTATAGTTCATTAAAATCATAACACTTCTTATAATCTTTTCATATTCAGATTGAGAAATACTATCTCTTTTATTTTTCTTAACCTTTATACTAGCATCATAAGATGTTCTTACAAAAGTATCATCATTACTATCAAACCTCTTTAATAGTTTTTCAATGTAGTGTGATTAACCCAAATAAAATTCCTTCTCAGATTTTTTAATCTTAATACCAAGTATTACATAAGCTTTTTGTAAATCTTTCATTTTAAAATGTGACAATAATAATAACTTGGTATTTTTTATTGTATCTATGTTTATTCCAAAGATAAGAATATTATCAACGTACAAACATATAATCCCATAAACATGTATAGCTCAAACAATTTTGAGTAAATAGTGTATCAATGAATATTAATATATAATCACACAATTTGCTTAAACAACTGTAGGTAAGTACATGTATTAATGGATATTTACTAGTATACCATTAAAGTTCTCACTGGAAGCTTGCTTAATAAAGTCTTTCAGTTGTATCATGCATATATTTTCTTTTAGGTTATCATTGAGAAATGACTTACATCCATTTGATGCATTATATAAATGCAATTAAGGTTTTATTTCCTTTAAGAAATTTTACTAAATCCATGAAGATTCATTTTCATTTTCTACTTCCAATCAATTAAAATTATATATATGTACACTTATGTACCCATCATCATCTCCTTATATAACTAGTATAGGACTTTGGTTGCAATCCTAACAATCCTCCACTTGAACAAAGGACCAACTGAGTCTTCTCTCAAGTAGTCATCCATCCATCTACCTCTTACCTAGGATAACTCATTTTTAACTATAGCATCCCGCTATCTGATAGAGTTCAACCATGGATCACATCATGACTACTTTTGAAGTTGCACTATATCTTTGTTCAACACCCAAGAATTTATATCGACATGGCCAAGCTAGGGAACGACTCTGATACCACTTATTAGGGATAACAACTCTCCAAATATCTTCATAAAATCATGATCTTGTATCTACTTTGGACATAAGACCTCATGACTTTGCTTTTGGGTTTGAATCCAAACAGCCTCACACTAATGGAGATAGTTGTTCTAACATGTATATCCATGAAAATTCCTTATAAAATATCCACATATTTTATACTTAAGACAATATCTCAATTACCGTCAATTCTACAAGCTTCCACACAAAAATGATGGAATTTACATATTTTCATACTACAAAGAATCTAGGTGATAGTCAAAATAATGTTATAAGGCCAAACTCAATTTAAAAGTAATAACAATACTTTTCAATTTCATGAAAATTAATGGCCAAACATGACAATTTAATCATGCATAAACTTTGTCAAATAGAATACACACGGAAAATTATTTTCATTCATGCTAACATGCTAATATACATGCTCAAATAGATCACAATAGCATCTCATTTTAGATATGATATGAAAAACAATGTATATATATATATATAGCAATTAAATAAAATTGTCAAATTCCCATACCATATATAAAAGATTTGAAATATCATTAATAGGAGAGTCAATCTATATTAAAATTCATTCAAAATCAACTAGAGAAAGTTGAATAGCCTTAAGTTATATTTATGGTTGTAGACCAAATTACTAACTAAAATATCTCCAACATGTTTGAAATTTGAATTCGAATTTGAATCGAAATTTGAATAAAATTAAGAGAACCTCATTATCATCATCATCAAAATCGACATAAATAGATTTGAAACACAATGTTCAAATCCACCAAAGTTCATAGACATATAATACTAATCACACTACTTGACCATTTCTCTAAAAAATTCAGATTATGCAAAATCAACAAAATCAATAATAAAAATAACATCAAACTCTAATTTAGTTTTCCTTTTGTTGATTCTGAATCTGCTCAAATGAAGTGACTGATATGACTTAAGTTCGACAGTGTATAAATTGATTGTCAAACATATATCTTTTTATCACTTTGTTCTCTTAAGTCATTTCTTTTGTGGACATCCAATAAATTCAAATGAAGACCAAAAATCATAGTAGCATCTGAAAATATTCGACTAAACAAGTGCATTTCACCACGGGCAAAAATCTAGAAAAAGAGCCAACCAACAAGAAAGCTTTATAGCTATGCATCTTAAACAAAATACCCTTCTAAAACATTTGTGAGGTAAATTATAATGCATTCTTAATAAAAACATTTCCTTCCTTTGGAGAAATCAGATATTGATTTTACTTTCAGAAATAAATTTCTTCCAGTTTTATCAAATTTTACTTCTCAATTTAGAATGAGAATCTCTCCTAATTTTGTATCATGCCTTATAAATCTCATAAGAGAATAGAATACAATTAAAAATAATCTCTCTCTAAGTTTCTTTCCCAACAATAAATAAATTTCAACTACAATCTTGAAATCCACAAACAAATGGTAAAAATAATTATACTATCCAATCATCTATCTCTATAAATTCATTTCAGATTATCGTATGGAACATATACTTTGTTCACTTAACTGCAACTAAAGAATCACAAAAAAGGCACAAATGATGCAAATCAATAACAAAAAAATAAAAAATAAAAAAAATAAAAAAAATCAATAATAATAATAATAATAATAATTAAGAAACTCAAAAAGTCGTTCTTTGTTCCACCATTTTTCTTTTAACAAAAACAAGTCTGGTCTTACTCCATTTTTTATCGTGATTTCAAAATTGAAACAAGAAAGAGAACAGTTAAAGTCGTTCTCACAGCCAAACTTTTTGGGAGTTAAAATTCCAGTTGGTTCATGGTTTTTTCCTTTTGTTCAAAAGTTGGTGGTGTTAGATATATTTAAATAATAATATGTTTAATTAAAATATGGGCTATGTATGTGGATCAATAATTTATCACATTAGATTATTTGATTACATTGGGCCATATTATGTGATATAATTAATTAAGGCCGTAGATTCCTAATTGAGTATGAACTGTATGAGTAAAAGTCCATTCCTATTTAATTAGGATTTAATGGGAACCATAATTGATCTAGTATATAAAGAAACGTTAAGCTATGATCCCCAATATACCAAAATAATAAGCAATCAACTTTTCTTGAATCCCATCTAGAGAAAGATCCCACTTAGGGCATTCAAAGTCTTGGTTGAGGAAGACAATAACCATTTAGAGCCCTTATCAATTCAGAGTCAATTTGGAGTCATTATCAATTCGTCAATGGAATCTGGTACGTATATATTCTTGACAATATGTCATGAATGATCTTAGAATTTATCTATTAAATATAGATATAAAGTAATTATGCTATCAAGTGGTATCAGAGCATAAGTTTTATGTTGGATTGTTAGTTTTATGCATTTTCCATTGGTATTGTTGATTAAATTTTTGTTTCGGTAAAGAATTTAAAGAATTTTAAAAAACAAGCGGCCGACTTACTATAGCAACATTGTAAATCTCATGTGGTAGGTTGGAATCTCTGTAGTAATTTTTTTTCTTCGGCAATATGTGTTTGTTGCGAAATCGACAATTAAAGAACACAAAAAAAGGGAACGTAGAGTAGGGAAGATCGACACACAGATATATGTGGTTCATTAACAGTGTGTTAGCTACGTCCACGGGCAGAGGGAGAACAATATTATTTCGAGAGAATGTTTTCGAAGCGCCAGCAAACAGATTTAAGGCATTTCAACAAATCTCCACCTTGACTTGAATTCTCTCCCAGATAACAGATGTACCAAATGCAACATAAATCAATATCGCCAGACGTATCCAGACTTCTCCCTCATGCCTCAAAGTGTCCCACAAAGGGGACCACTAACAATTCAAAATATTTAGCAAGTCCAAACAATGTTGGGACTTTCCTTGTGGAACCGATTTGGTGAACATATCAGTAGGGTTATTAGCAGTACCAATTTTCATCACTTTAACTCTCTACTCACCTCTTAAGAAGTGATATCTTACATCTATGTGCTTAGTTCTCTCGTGATGAACTTGATCCTTGGCTAGGCATATTGCACTCAAACTATCACAATATACAATAGCTTGGTCATGATGTAAACCAAGATCACCAACTAACGCCCTCAACTATATTCCCTCTTTAACAGCTTCTGTCAAGGCCATGTACTCTGCTTCAGTAGTAGACAAAGTAACTGTAGGCTGTAAGGTTGCCTTCCAACTAACAACGGAACCACCCAGAGTGAACACATAGCCAGTCATAGACCTCCTATTGTCAACATCTCCAGCTTAGTCAGAATCAGAATAACCGGTCACCAAACATTTTGTGCAATTCCCATAAACAAGACCAACATCAGATGTACCTCTAAGGTAACAAAAAATCCTCTTAACGATTTGCCAATGCTCCTTCCCAAGTTGACCCATGAACTTACTGACAACACTAACAGCATGGGCAAGATCAGCTCTAGTACAAACCATAGCATACATCAAACTTCCCACTGCACTAACATAGGGAACTCGAGATATGTACTCTTTCTCAGCTTCAGACTATGGTGAAAACTTAGATGACAAACGAGCATTTACAGCACTAGAAGTATCTATAGGCTTAGCTGATGACATACCAAACCTGGACAATATTTTCTGAATATATCCTTTCTGTGACAAGAAGAGTTTATTCTTACCTCTGTCCCTATAAATCTCCATACCCAGAATTTTCTAAGCAGCACCCAAATCCTTCATATCAAACTCAACACTGAGAAGATTCTTTAATTTCAGAATATCAGACTTGGACTTTGCAGCTATGAGCATATCATCTACATATAAAAGTAGATAAATTATCGAACCATCATCAGCTTTTTTGTGATATACACAACAATCATACGGACTCCTGTTATAGCCAAGTCTAATCATATAGCTGTCAAATCGTTTGTACCACTGCCTTGGAGACTGCTTTAACCCATACAAAGATTTCTTCAACTTGCAAACATAATCTTCTTTACCTGGACACTGGAACCCATCTGGTTGGGTCATATAAATCTCTTCCTCCAACTCTCCATGTAAGAAAGCTGTCTTCACATCTAGTTGTTCAAGTTTCAAATTCCGATGTGCTACTATAACTAGTAACACCCTGCTAGAAGTATGTCTGACTATTGGTGAGAAGATCTCATTATAATCAACTCCTTCCCTTTGCGTGAACCCTCTAGCAACAACTCGAGCTTTATATTTAATGTCCTCTGAAGGTGATATTCCCTCCTTTTTCTTGAAAACCCATTTACAAGTGACAATTTTTCTCTCCTTTGGTCGTTTAACTAATTCCCAAGTCTGATTTTTGTCAAAAGATTTCATCTCATCCCCCATAGCAGCAAGCCATTTAGCAGACTCACCACATGACACAGCTTCTCTATAGGTAGATGGCTCATGAGGATCCACCTCTTCAGCAACCTGCAATGCAAAAGTAACCATATCTTCAAAACCATACCTCATAGGAGGTCCAACACTAACTCTTCTAGTTCTATCAAGAGCTATACTCGGTTGATCTACTTGTGATCTAGAATTCTCAGGCAAATCAACTTCTGACATTCTAGGCACATTAGTTTCTGGTTGCACATCAGTTTCTGTAGTAACATGTTGATCTTCTCCACCTTGATGTTGTAATTCATTCACATCTGAAGAGAATTGCATCTCCACCTGTTTATCAACACTACTACTTTCTCCCACATCAGTAGACGTCACAAAAGGCTTTACAGTTGAGTTAAGGATAGAATTTTATCAAATATCACAGTTCTACTAAGTATGACTCTATTTTCAGAAGGTGACCAGACTCTACATCCCTTAACTCCATCCCCAAAACCCACAAATATACCTTTTTAGCTCTTGGTTCTAATTTACCCTCATTAACATGATAGTAGACAATACAACCAAAAACTTTTAATAAAGAATAATCTGCAGACTTACCAGACTACACCTCGTAAGGTATTTTACAATCAATAGTTGTGTGAGATCCACGATTGATCAGATAACAAGATGTATTTACTGCTTCTGCTCAAAACTTTCTAGCCAACCTTGCATTGGAGAGCATACATCTTGCTCTCTCCAACAATGTCTGATTCATACGTTCTGCAACCCCATTTTGCTGTGGAGTATTCCTAACAGTATGATGGCGAACAATCCTCTCAGCTTTACAGAACTCATTAAATTCAGATCCACAGAATTCCAGACCATTATCAGTTCGCAGCCTTTTGATCTTCTTCCCAGTTTGATTTTCAATCAATATCTTCCACTGCTTGAAATTCTTGAAGGCTTCACTTTTATGTTTCATCATAAAAACCCAAGTCATTCTTGAGTAATCATCAATTATAGACAAAAAATACCTACTGCCTCTAATAGATTCAACTTTGGAAGGTCCCCAACAGTCTGATTGAATATAATCAAGTGTCCCTTTTGTACGATGAACACCTCTTGGAAACTTGCTGCGATGAAGCTTCCTAAATACACAATGTTCATAAAATTCAAAATCCTGCTCCTTATGCCCACAAAGAAGATCTCTTTTTGACAGAACTTGCATCACTTTTTCACTCATATGACCAAGTCTCATATGCCATAACTTAGTCATACCATCCTTGTGAATGACCGATGATGCAATAGCAGCATAACCTGTTATTGTGGAACCTAATAGAAAATACAGTGTTCCATGTTTTATGCCTTTCAGAACTACTTCAGAACCCTTATAGACATACATTGCTCCACCTTTACCTTCAAAATTGTAACCCTTGCTATCGAGTACACTAAAGGATATCAAACTCTTCTTTATTAGTGGAACATGCCTAACCTCTTTTAAAGTGTAGAAGGCACCATTATGTGTTCGTATCTTGACTGAGCCGATTCCAACTATTTTGCACACAGCACCGTTAGCCATGCTAACATTCCATCCATCTATTTGCTGATAGTTGAGAACCACTCTCTATTTGGGCACATATGATAAGATGCCCCATAATCAAGAACCCACACATCATTAGAATGTGTTGTTCATTCACAACTAAAGCTAGATCTTCTTCAGAATCGATCTCGACTTCTTCAGAATCAATCTCAACTTGTGCAACAGAGGCGGATGCTTCCCTTTTATCACTCTTTTCCTTCTTTTCCTGATTCCTTTTTATCTTAGGACATTCAGTTTTCCAATGCCCATTTTCTTTACAGTAGTTACAAATATCATCTAATCTAGAACCCTTTGACTTCGAAGACCTTCTATTCTAGTTCGACTTCTGCTTACCAGAATTCCTATATCCCTTGCTTCCTGTAGCAGCTAACCCAAATGCCTGATTTTCTGTAACTAAACTTCCTGCATTCTGACGGTCCTCTCTCATAAGCAACGTGGACTTTGTATCTTCTAAGGTCAGAGTTTCTTTCCCTCCAATATACGAGTCAACGAAAGTCTCATAAGACGGCGACAAAGATGTCAATAGAATTAGGGCAGCATCCTCATCATCAACCATAACCTCTACATTACGTAGACTAATAAAATTTTATTTAATTTATCAAGATGGTCTCGTAGAGACGTATCTTCCTGCATACGTAGATGATACAAACGTTTCTTCAGAAATAACTTCTTGGTTAAAGATTTCGTCATGTAAAAACTCTCCAACTTCAACAAAAGACCAATGGCAGTTTCTTCATCTGCAACCTCGATGATGACGTCATTAACCAAACATGGCATGATCATCGAATGAGCTTCTCCTCAAGAGTCTGCCACTCTTCGTCATCCATGGTAGCCTTCTTTGACTGACCTGTCAGCGGCGCCAATAGCCCCTGTTGTTTTAGCAGGGATTGTATTTTGATCTGCCATAAACCAAAACTGTTCATCCCAGTAAATTTGTCGATCTTTACGTTCACGCCAGACATCTTCAATTTCGAACAAATGAGGAATTTTGAAAAAACCCTAACAAGGCTCTGATACTAGTTTGTTGCGAAATCGACAATTAAAGAACACAAAAAAAGGGAACGTAGAGTAGGGAAAATTGACACAAAGATATACGTGGTTCACTAACAGTATGTTAGCTACGTCCACGGGCAGAGGAAGAACGATATTATTTTGAGAGAATGATTTCAGAATTACATAAAAAAAATGACGCCTCTAGGTTAGAGAGTTTATATATCGCACTGCTCTAAACCCTAGGGTCAGCGAGACCCCCCTACTAGGTTGTTCGAAGCGCCAACAGATTCAAGACATTTCAACAGTGTTCTTGCAAGCCATGTTCTTGTCGGTGATATTTGGAATACCCATCACCGATTATGAATGATGTGCTAGTGGTAGATTAAAGTGATTTTTTTTGTTGATTATTTTGATTGAACGTGGTTTCCTAAAGTTGAAGAAAAAAAAACCTTAGTTTTATTATTGTCAAAATTGAAGATGTTGAATTCAACATTCTTGACAAAAGTCCACCAATGTGATAAAATCCACTGGAAAAGATTAAAGACCGAATGAAGAAATTGGGTTTCTTACTGTTGCAAGTTTTTTCTATCAAGACTTTTGGTTAATGACCGATTGGAGCTGCCATTGGACGAAGGTATCGATTAATTACTGATTAAAGTCTTGTAGGTGATTCTTGGTTTTAATTGTCAGTTTTTTTATTCTTTAATTCTTAACAATGATTTTATGAATTCAGTTTTAAATTTGATTAATAATGAAAAAGTTAATGTTGTTGCTCTTTTTTTTTTTTTTAACTGAAAAGTTATATTAATACTTAATTAATGAATATGAGTTTCTAAAACTCAATTGTGATAGATAATTTTCGACACCGGTGATTTTTTTCTTTAAAATTTTAAAAAAATTAGTTGAATTCAAAGAATTTATTTTTTTAATAGTTTGATAATATTGAATTTGTCAACTATTTGGATTAATTGCGGATTGAATTTCTTGGCCACGTTTCTAAGTTTTCTTGATTAATAATTTGGTGAAATTCTTGAAAAAGGATTTTAGTTCTTGATTGATAAGTCTGTGAATTAAAATCTTCAATTTGATCATTTTCATGATATTCACATGTTTATGTTGTTTTAATTGTATTATGTGTATGCAATTATTAAGTAAATTTTGGTAAAGACTATTTGGTATTCTTCCTCCTTGATTTTTGTACAATAATATTATATATTATTGTGTCTTATATTTTAGATTGAATTGATAAAAAATAATATGTTACCAAAGTAGCCTTTATTATCTAGATCCGTTTAATTATGAAATATAAGATATGCATATTCATGAATTTAAACGGATAATTATCAGTTTAAAGGAAGATAATTAGTTGGCCAAATTGTGGGTATGCATGTAGTAATAAGTATGTGGCAATTATAAGGATTGCTCATGTGAAAAATAGTCGGTCCAATGAAAGACTATTTTTTGATAGAGTTTATTGTTAGTACTTTGATTACTACGTCGAGAGTACCATTTACAGTTGGTGTTTTTGCCCAAAGACTAGACATTGATGTTGTGCTAGGTATCTTGTTAAAGGGTCCACCACATATATGAAATTATTTTGTTATATTTTAATTGTGAGCATATGTGTTGTTGTTTATTGTTTCAATTTGTCTTACTCAAATATTTGGAAATCTGAGTTCAATCCCTAAGTTGAATGTATCGAACTTCAAGATTTGGAAGGAAAGCCTAGAGATACTTCTTGGGTGTAGGGATTTGGACCTTGCATTAAGGACCGATAAACCTACTTCTATTGAGGAACATCCGAATACGACTCATATAGAGAAGTGGAAACAGTCAAATCGCATGTGTTTGATGATCATTAGGCAATCCATTCCGTAGTCTTTTTGGGCTCTATCATGGAAAGTGAAAATGCTAATAAGTTCCTAGCTCAAATAGAGAAATATTTTGCTAAAAATGAAAAAGGGGAAGCAAGTAGTGTTCTTACTTCTTTAACTTCTATGAGGTATAAGGGTAATGGGAACATGAGGGAGTATATTATGGAAATATCCAATCTCATAGATAAATTAAAGGCATTTGATATCGAGATAAATTTAGGTGCCAAAAGATACTCAGACGTCTTAAAACTAATATATACAGACATTTGTAGTCCAATCCCTACAGCTTCTTGGAATGGACAACAATATTTTATTACGTTCATAGACGACTATTCAAAACATGGGTAACACTCTTTGGACGTTTTCAAATCTTTCAAAGTTGAAGTTAAACTTCAACTTGGAAAGAAAATTAAGGCTGTCAAATCTGATTGTGGTGGTAAATACTACGATAAATATGATGGATCAGGTGAATAATGTCCAAGGCTCTTTGCCAAATACTTAGAGAAATGTGGAATCATCCTACAATACATTATGCAGGGCAAACTCAACATGAATGGTGTGGCAGAAAGACGAAATAGAATACTTAAGAATATGGTAAGAAGTATGACTAGTCATTCTTCTTTATCAGAATCTCTCTGGGGTGAGGCACTAAAGACTGTAGCATATATCCTCGATAGGGTACCTAGTAAAGAAAGAGTTAAAACCCTTTATTAACCGTGGACATGAAAGAAGCCTAGTATTAGGCATCTTCACATATGGGGTTGTCCGACTGAGGCTAGGCCTTACAGATCTAATGACAGAAAATTGAACTCAAGAATTATTAGTTGCTATTTTGTTGGGTATTCTGAGTGTTATCGATGTTTCAAGTTTTATGATCCCACTTCTAGATCATTGTTTGAGACAGGAAATCCTAGATTCCTTGAAGATGTTGAGTTTGGGGGGAAGGTAACATAAGGAAAGTTGTCTTTGAAGAAGAATTAATTTCTTTTCCTAATCTGGTTATAGATGATGTTCAGACTCCAATTCCTGACATCACTATTGAACCAATTATAGATCAAGACAACATTGAAGTCCCCATTGTTGAACCTGAGATTCAAACTCAACAACCTCAAGAAGTGTCACTAAGGAAATGTACTAAAGAGAGAAGAAGTGTAATTCCAGATGATTATATTGTGTTTCTTCAAGAACATCAGGATGATGTAGGCATAATAGAAAATGATCCAATCAACTTCCAACAAGCTCTACAAAGTTTCTCACTCTCAAAAGTAGATAAATGTTGTGGAATAGAAAATAAAATCCATGAAAGACAATGACGTTTGGGAACTTTTCGAATTACCATCAAGAGTGAAACTCATAGGTTGTAAATGGATATTTAAAACCAAAAGAGATTCACATGGCAATATCCAAAGATATAAGGCTTGTCTTGTTGCAAAGGGTTTTACTAAAAAATAAGGCATTGATTACAAAGAGACCTTCTCTCTGGTTTCATTGAAAGACTCTTTCAAGGTAATCATGGTACTGGTAGCTCATTTTGATTTAAAGCTACACCAGATAGATGTAAAAATCGCATTTCTCAATGGGAACATTGATGAGATGATTTATATGATGCAACCAGAAAATTTTGTGTCAGATAATTCAAAGTCTATGGTGTGCAAATTGAAGAAATCTATCTATAGTACTCTCAAGCAAGCCTCTCGTCAATGGTATAAAAAAATTCCATAAAGTCATAACCTGCTTTGGTTTTGAGTTGAATATAGTGGAAGATTATGTATATCACAAGTTCAGTGGGAGTAAATCAATCTTTTTGATGTTATATATTTATGACATACTCATAGCAAGTAATGGTATAGGTTTATTGCATGACACTAAGAGATTTCTCAAAAAGAAATTTTGAGATGAAGGACCTTGGTGATGCTTCTTTTGTATTAGGAATTGAAATATTGCGAGATCGTTCTCAGGGTATTTTGAGATTATCACAAAAGAACTATATTAAAAAGATTTTGAATAGATTTGGCATGAAAGATTGTGCACCAAGAGATACCCCGGTCGCTAAAAGTGATAAATTTTATTTAGAAAAATGCCCCAAAACCACACTCGAGACTAAGGAGATGCAGAAGGTTCCCTATGCATCAGTTGTTAGAAGTCTAATGTACACTCAAGTGTGTATGCGTTCAGATATTGCGTTCATAGTTGGATTGTTAGACAGATATTTGAGCAATCAGGGGATGGATCATTGGAAAGCACTCAAATGGGATTTGAGGTATTTACAGAGAACAAAAGATTATATGCTCACTTATCAGAGATCAGAAGTTTTGGAGATCATTGGGTATTATGATTTCGATTATGCAGGATGCCAAGACACTTTGCGATCCACTTCAAGCTATATCTTCATGTTGGCTGGAGGAGCTTTATCCTGGAAAAGTGTTAAACAAACACTTATGGATTCTTATACCATGGTTGCGGAGTTTATAGCATGTAGGCATCCAATCATGGAATATGGTTGCGAAATTTTGTCACTAGGCTACGGATAATGGTTGGCATAGAAAGATCACTAAAATTATTTTGTGACAATAAGTCGGTAGTAATGTATTCTAATAACAATAGAAGCAATACAAAATCAAAGCATGTAGACTTAAGGTTTCTGGTTGTTAAAGAATGAGTTCAAAATGGTCAAATTTCGATAGAACATATAGAAACAAACTCTGTGGTGGTAGATCCATTGACAAAAAGGTTTTCCACCTAAAGTTTTTCATGTGCATGTTGCTCACATGGGTGTCAGTCATTATTTTGTTTCCATGGTTTAGTGGGAGTTTGTTATTAAAGATGTTCTTTGACCTTAATTTGTTTATTTTCTATATAGAATAAAGTTAATGATTTACGTTTTATTATCTGAACTTATTTATCATGCATGCAATTTTACAAATGTGGTTTAGCATAAAGTTTTAAGAATGATCTCACTAAGGAATTTGGACTAGTTAGAAACAGGCATGATCTAGATCACTTTGCATGTAGTTTCCATGATATCCATCTATACTTGATCTATGTCATTGAACGTATTAGAATGGTGATGAAGGAAGGTTTAGTTACAAAGGTAGTGACAAAAGCCACCTTGATTCTGCGCTAATACAGTAGATGGACCAGATTGAACTAAAGGGGAATTTCATTATTGAAATAACCTGTTTATATGCGCTTAAGGTTTATGTGATTTAATTATATCAGGCACACAGATATAGCCGAAGTGGGAGATTGTTAGATATATTTAAATAATAATATGTTTAATTAAAGTATGGGCTATGTATGTGGATTAATAATTTATCACATCGGGCTATTTGATTAGATTGGGTCATATTATGTGATCTAATTAATTAAGGCCCTAGATTCCTAATTGAGTATGGACTTAATGGGTAGACACTCATTCCTAGTTAATTAGGGTATAAAGAAACCTTAGCCTACGGTCCCCAATATACCAAAACAATAAGCAATCAATCTTTTTAAAATCCAATCTAGAGAAAATCCCACTGAGGGCATTCAAAGTTTTGGTGAGGAAGACAATAACCATTTAGAGTCATTATCAATTAAGAGTCAATTTGGAGTCATTATCAATTCGTCAATGGAGTCTGGTACGTATATATTCTTGACAATTTGATCTAAATGATCCTAGGTTATCTATTAAATATAAATATAAAGTAATTATGGTATCAACTGCCCCCAAAGGAAAAATCAACAACCAAACTAGAGCATTTTTTATAAACCCACCAAGGAAAATGCCTCTTGGTTGTTTTGGCTATCGATTTCTCTAAGGCATTTCTACAAACATCTTGCATGCTGCAAAATCGACTTCTCTCCAAATTTATAGTTCAACTGAACTTGATCCTATCAAGCCTTCTTTTTTTATCTCCTTGAAATAATTTTTTTTTTCCATCTTTTTCTTCCTCTACATCACAAATCTCAAAACTCCCTTTGATGGCCATTGCAATGCATATATTTTTTAACATTACAATGTAGACAGTTTTGCTTTTAAATTGTTATAAATGAAGTGTTGAAAAAAATCAATTATGGATCTCAATTGTTGTGTCGTGGAAACCACTATCTTGAAAACAAAATCGATACGACCTCGATGTTAAATCGCCAAAAGCTTGTTGCTCCCGAAGATTAACACAACACCCTTCTCAGATGTACACAGCTCGTCGAAGAAGGATTGGAATCGAGTGAAAACTTTGCTCATAATTAATTCATTAAAATAGAGAAAAATAAGTCAAAACTCAAATTTCACCTCAAGGTCTGTAACACCATCTATTCTTTTTATAAGAACCCAACAAAAACGTTTTTTTTAAATTAAATATAGAAAATATTTCAAATCTAAATTAAATAAAAAATGTTTAATATTTAAATTAAATAGGAAAAGTTTTCATATCTAAATTAAATGTAGAAAATAAATTTCAAATTTAAATTAAATATGAAAATACATTTAGAAATCTTTGACTAATTTTATGACCAGTCATTCCAACAAATGACTAACTGATTAGTCATCCCCAACAGTTATAATGACAGAGTACTCTATTGGCGCTTAGATCTCACATGCAATTGTCATTATTGCGGGCTCCTTGTGAGCTTGACCTCTAATCCACTTCTCTTGATTTATTCTTGTTCTGTGAGCTGACAAACATGAAAGATCCTCACATAGGTGTGGTTCCAAACCTACAACACTATGATGCCTAAGTTAGTACAAATAGTGTATAGTTCAGCTAAGCACACAAAAGTAAGGTCAGTACTCTCCTTTGGAGATTACTTACTTTTGACAGTCGCTTGTGGTTACGTGTAACTCCAACAATGTCAAGATAGCTTAGGCCGTTTGAGATTGCAGGCCGCCAGATCAAACACACCTTGATTATTTTTAAATTTCTATATATTTACCAGCTCGACTGATCGGCTCAAAATTCGAGATCCGACTTTTCTCGTTTGGGATGTACGTTTTCTTATGTCCTTTCCAGTTTTCCTTTAACTTGTTTGCATGTAGGCTTTGGTCCTTGCAAGTAATCCTTAGCTAAGTCTAATGAAATTAATAACTTCAATTATTTAAGTGATTTTTGCACCATCAATTGAAATTTAAATCAGGTCTCCCAAAAGTTATTGAGTAATTATTTTTGAAAGGTAAAACTGTTATCAGTCTAATGATAGACAATAATATTTTACTATATTTGTAAATAAATTAGTTTATTTTCTTTTATTTGAAAACAACCAAAAAAATATTTCCTCCTGTATGTCAAAACCTAATATTAAACATCAATTAACTGTATATTTTAAATCTAATAACAAACAACATCTTATCTTAAATTATTTCTTCATTGATCTCTTTAAGATTGCTGCCGGCCTTCTCTTTTAAGCGGGTGTTTTTTCTTAAAAGAGAAAACAAATAAAGAAGTTCAACAACATTATGAAGGTAAAAATTCGAATATCTGATTTCTTACTCATAATGAGTAAATTATATTAGTTATTCCCTTAGATTGGCAAGGCTTATGTTATTATTATCTTATAAATTCATAATATTTTCCCTAATTCTAATCGATTTGGATACATTGATTGCTTTTACCAAGTTGTTGAAGTAGGTTGGGGTGAAGTGACAGGAGAAAAGAAGGTACACATATGAGACCAAAAAATTAAAATCTATCATTTCATCGATATGCCACTGTCCATGTTCAAAATTGAGACCATTGCTAGTCTTAATGGGATGGGACCCATTACGTTACATATTTCGAATCTAATCATTCTCTTATCCTATCAAGTTTCTATTTCTGTCCTCTACCGACAAAAGGAGAGGTCCTGGCACAAGAAGTTGACTCCATAGTTTTTTTTGGGAAATTGTCGATTTTTTACTCAAAAAGTTTTTTCAAATTTAGAAGTAAATTTTATCCTTTTAAGTTAAATCAATTTATTCAACTTTTCGTGGAAGTTAGAGTTTTTCTCCTTCGTTTCTTCTTCTAATTGAGTTCAATCTATTAATCTTCGTATAAAAACTTCAACCATTTTGAACTCTCTTCTCGCAAAGAAGACTCATCTTTTGGGGTCGTTGGACGTATTTCGTTTTCCTTTCCCCCAATTCAAATTTTGATAAAAGGTACACGAGTACCTTTTCCATTTTCTTTCTTTCTAAATGATTAATCGTTTTATTGTTTATAGGGGAAGTCTGTGTGATTTTTGGTATGAATGTGTAGTGAAAAATCCAAAACTCTTTTTCATCCTTTGAACTTTAATGAATTCAAAAGAACTTCACGAGACAAATATCCTATGTGGTTGGGGGTAAATGTTCGTCTGGGTTTGATTTCACATTTTTTGGGGTGTATGGAACTTCACGAGACAAATATCTTGTGAAGTTGTTGCCAATATTTGTCTCATGAAATTATTCGCAACAGTGAGAAGTTTGTAAAATAGCTTGAAAGCTCTTTGTCGTTTGTTTCGTAATGTTGTAAATTTGTCTCGTGAAGTTACTTCATGAGACACACAAAATACAAAAATAAACTCCACTTTACAAGAGACAAAAGTCAATCTTTTGTCATGTAAAATCAAGTTCATTTCTGTCTTTTGTTTCATGAAGTAACTTCACAAAACAAACTTATAACTTCACGAGACAAATAGCAGACTACCTCGTTTGTCTCGTAATGTTGTAAGTTTGTCTTGTGAAGTTACTTCATGAGACAAAAGACTTACTTACGAACTCAACTTTACGAGACAAATGACTACTTTTCAACATTAAAAAAATAATAAAAGACTACTTTTCAACATATCTATCTCTTTTGGAACTCTAAAAAAGAAAAGAAATTGTTCCTTTGAACATGAGACCCTCGAAAAAGGACTATTCCTTTGATGTAGAGACCCTCACGTAAAACATTTCTATCTTGAAAAACAAAATATAAACTAAAGATTGAAGATTCTAATTTAAGATATGTGAATTAGATAAATTTGGTGATTTCATATTCAAGGTAATTGAATGACCATTTATTGAGGAGCAAAATGGTAATTGCATGTGGTAGGTCCCTCTACTTAAAGACTAAAAAGATGTAAAAGAGGTTAAAAAAAAAAGTAGATTTGAAAAATGAGGTTACTTTTGAATTGAAAAAAACTTTTTGGGTAAAAATCGACAATTTTCCCTTTTTTTCCCACTTCTTTTACTTCTAAATCGAATCTCATATCAAATCTAAACTAAATTATTTTAAAAAAATGCTCTAAAACTTTGTACTTTTATGCCAAAAGTGTTTTTGAACTTTCAAAAGTTTCAAATATACTCTTCAACTTTTAAAAATAGTTCAAAAATATTGTTTACCATTAGTTTTGGATGAAAACTATTAGGGATGTTTGGGGTGAAGGTATGAGTTGCTATAAGTTGGATTAAAAACCTCACTCAATATTTGGGGGCCCAATCTTGTATGTTACCGATATGTTACACTCATGTCTACTAATTTGGTAATAGTGCACTTAATCCTCATCAACACCAATGCACTTGTTGCTAATCTAGCAACCACCTCCAGCGACTTTCACCAGCGGCCAACTGCAGCTACATCATACCACCATTGTCGGCAGCCAACTCCGGTAACCTCCACTGGCAGCCACCTCCACCAACTTCGATGGCCATTATTTTAAATTATTAGTTCATAATATATTTATAGTCATTCTTTATAGTAATTTAACATTAATAAAAACACTTTTGACATATAACAAACCAAACAAATGCATATAGAAACACTTTTGAGAAAGAGTTGTAAAAAACATGAGTGTTTTATTTTAAACGGTTTTTATAAATAAAAAATGTTTAAATGAAAATGAATTTTTGAAATACACTTTTCCCCAAGTCGTTATTCCAAACAGAAGCTTATATCATGGTAGAATGATAAGTATGAACTAAAGTTTGGGAGGGGGAAGAAAATTGTTAAACATATCTATCAGATAGAAGATTTAATTTATATTGACATTTATGTAATTTTTTTGTGTAAGTGAACTTGGCCATTTGTTGGCCATATCATATATAATTCTTTTTTTTTTTCTTTTTTGTATCATATAATTGGGTTGGAGAATGTAGCCACTTATTAGATATTTTTTGTGCCAACCATATAATATATAACATATCATATATAATTATATTTTGAGGATATTCCACGTACAATATAAATCCAAATATCTTTTGTTCAAATGAATCTAATAAAAATTTGTCCAACTTAATTAGAAACGTCACATGTACAAATTTATAAAATGATTGCTTAAATTAAAAAAAAATGAAATGCATGATTTAAAAGTAAACCCTAAACTCCATTCCTCAAAACTCCCAACAATACATGTGTCTTTAAGAAAGTAATAAATCAAAATGGAATATATATTAAAAAAAAAAAGGTAGAATTTTTTAATAAAGAAGTTTCCACCAAAATAATTACTATAAAAACATAGTATGTTTATCAGAAAAAATTGTACCATATACATCTAACACATGAACTCAATTCAACATCTTAAACACGGACTTTCTAACTCAGACAAAAAACTATTCATTCCAAACACAGACATATGAACCAAGCTATGTCCCAAACAACCTCTTAGTGTTTTATTTCAAAAATAACTTTGAACTTTCAAAAGTTTAAAAAATATCCTTAACCTTAAAGAAAAGTTCAAAAAAAAAAAAAAAAAAACTAATGTTAATATATGAACTGAAATTATTATACCTCATTGTAAAAATGCATCTCAACTTTCAAAAGTTGCATAAGTACTCTTAGATTAAAAAAAAGTTAAAAATGTTCTTACTATTTATCTATACCCCATCACTCTCCTTCATCCATTTTTCTCGCTATCCTCTACTTCAATATATGATCTAACACTTATTTATTTTCTCAATTTTCTTTCCTAGCTTACTCTCATTCTTGTTAATATTTGACCTTTGTTTATTTTGTTAAAGAAAATCTGGCTCTTTTCAATTAAGGTATATATATTATAACAAAAAGAAAGTGAATAATGGAAATACTAAAGAACATCTTATGACTTAAACGTTTTAATAAAGTTGTACATTAGTCGTTGAGTGTGTGTTAATAGCTAAATACTTCCTTTTTGTATTTGACTATTTATGATCTTTGTAAGTTTTAAAGAGAGATTTTGATTTTGAAATTTTGTGAGATTTTGTGGGATTCCGTGATATAATTTGAAGTTTTGGTTTATATTTTGTTGTAAGAAAATTTGTGTAAGTATTGAACAAATGGAAGAAAAATGAGAGTACCTATATGAAAAAAAAAATCTTTCTAATTTTGTTGTGAGTTTGCTTTCCAAACTCAAAGAACTTAAAACAAATTTATCACTATACTAGCGGTATGAACATTTTTTTTAACTTTGTTTTTAAAGCATATGACTATTAACGCAACTTTTAAAAGTCCAAAGATGTTTTCGAAATGAATATTAATAGTTTGTATTCATATACTAACAATAAATATTTTTTTTTAAAAAAAAAAAGTTTAAGGGTATTTTTAAAACTTCTTAAAGTTTAGAAGTATTTTTGAAATAAATCACCAAGTGTTTTTATCCAAAATTAACGATAAGAGTATTTTTGAATTTTTTTAAATGATAAATGATATTTTTTAAACATTTGAAAATTCATGAATATTTTTTACATAAAATATAAAGTTTAGAGATATATTGTATAATTTAACCCAAAATCTATACAAACTTTATACCAATTGAACTATATATATTGTCAAAGTGAACTTAGCTCCGTAATATTAACATGCACTTTGATCCAAGAGATAGGTTCTCCTAAAAAGATTCAACTCTATGTTTATTTTAGATTTTCTTTTTAATATGGGTCGGAGTATCAATTTCACCAACTACATTTATGGGATTGTATTAATGTCCATACGTTATCCAAGCAAACTTAAATGTTGCCTTTTTTTGTTTGATTCCCATATGTGTCCAGCAATAATTGGGCTCTCCAATAATTCTCAATTAATATATATCTTCCGAAAGATGAAAATCAGTATTTGATCTAAGAAATTTTATTTTCCTTTACATTTTTCCAGGATTTTTCCCTAAAAAACTAAACATCAGAACCAATAATAGAAATAATCAGATTAAGATTTTTTTTTTTTTTTTTGAAAAAGATACAATAAGGCGAAGGGATCACAAACACATCTAAATATATCAATTAATTTGACACATTCTTAACACATTCATCACGACCTCTACTCAATATATTTAAATCAAAACAAAAAAGAGTTGCAGATGAGCTCTGAATTACAAACAACGCAAATGGCTAGAGAAAAGCCTACAGAAAAAGGCATACAAAAGAAAGCAAAAAATTACATGAAAGTAGAAAGATTTAAAGGTATAGTAGCAAGACTGTTGTTGTAAGTTGCTGCAGTACGAAGTACGAACACTCTTCCAAACTTGTAAGTTACTACAGAGTTATTTATTTATTTATTATTATTATTTTTTGGAGAAAGATTAGATTACAAGTTCTTAGTTATCGAACTATTAGAGTTGCGTTCAATACATTTTAAGACTTTTAAAACGTGTTAGAATTACTTAGAGTCCTATTGAGCCTATTCCTTTTCATTATGTGAGTCATGGGATCAAATCATATACCCTCCTCCACATACTTAAAAATAAAGCTTACCAAACACACAAAAGATCTTGTTATGCATTGGGTTACAACATTCCATTGAACAATGAAACAAAAGCAAAAGATTAGAACACAGAGTTTGGTAATCTAGTTCGGTGAAATACCACTTACGTGATATTTGATAATATGAGGTTACAACTCAAAACTAATTGGTAGTGAGAGGAGTAACTCATTCTATCTTATAAGAGTCCCTTGATTTTTCCAATGTGGAACTCTCAACATACCCCCTCAAGATGATGTCACTAGTTTTTCCAATGTGGGATTCCTCAATATGCCCCCTCAAGATCGTGCCTCTTTGCCTCTTTTATGTTCATCATTATTAGATTGAATACTCGTTTGAGCTTTATACTTTGATACCATATTTGGTATTATGAGCGTGAGAGTTTTAAACCTAACTTAGATGGTCAAACAAAACACACAAACAACCAGCAGAATAAATCGAAAGCAATAAAGAACAAACACCCAGATATATAGTGGTTCAACCAATTTGGTCTACCTCCCCTTTGAGAACCAACTTGAATCAGTTTTATTACGTGCAATAAGGAATTTACAATTACAGATACTCAACAAAATCAACAATTTGTAATTTCAAAATAAAACACGATTTACCCTCCTCTTCACCGAGACTAATAGTAAAACACTGCCAAACTCGACTTTACTGTGGGCTAAAAAACACCTACTGTTACCGAGAGATCCACGAACAACAACGCCTCTGAAACCAAGACCCACCCACTGAAAAACTGCCCATGAAATTGAAGTAGTCTGCCCGAAATCAGCACTGCCGAAAACTCACTTGCTGGCACGAAGTGGAACCACCAGAACCCGTACCGGAGCCAACCAAAACCCACACGCCTGCCAGACGCTCACGTCGGACACCTGTCCTTCGCCTGTCGAACTCGTCGGACGCAAATGCTCACCGCTGAATGACTCCACCGGATGCCTCTCTCGTTTTGCATGTGTATGTGTGATTTTCGACTGCTCTCTCTCTCATAGTTTTTTTTGTTTTACTGATTTGCGGCTGCCCCTTTCTTATTTTCTTCTCACGTGTTTCAGCCGAAGAAAAAGAAGAAAGATGCATTTATTTACAAAAATTCCACTTGCCTATAATTACCAGAATTTGGGCATTTAATTTCTCCAAAAAACCCAATAAACCCACTTAAATTCCTTGTTATTTTTTACAAATCTCTCTAATAACAAGAATATTTAAGTGCCAAGTTGATTCTCCAATCTCCCTATCATCCAGATTTAATATTCAGGTATTTAAACCTATGGGCTAGAAGAACCTTGGTTAACATATCTGACAAATTCTGAACTGTATGAACCTTGACCAGTTCAACATCTTTTTGGACCACAACTTCTCTGATAAAATGAAATTTGACATCGATATGCTTACACCGTTCGTGATGAGATGGATTCTTCGCAAGATGAATAGAACTCTGCCTATCACAATGGACGATAGAAATGAACTCATACGACAACAACTCACCAACTATACTTTTCAACCACACTGCCTCTTTAATAGTTGTAACCACTGAAATATACTTTGACTTAGAGCAACCTTCCAACTGACTATATTACCAAAAAAAAAAAAAAACGAAAAATGTGACCTGATAGAAACCTTCTTTTGACAAGGTCTGCAACATAATTTGCATCTGTGAAGCCTTTCAACAGTGTTGATCTATCACAATCCCTGCTAAACCACAGTGATATACTGACACTACCTTTCAAATATTGAAGCACCCACTTAACTACATTCCAATGCTCATTCCCAAGATTTGACATAAACCTACTTATCATACTCATAGCATATCCCAAGTCAGGCCTAGTACAAATCATCAAATACATAATACTTCCAACAACATTACAATAGGGAATATTAGACGTCTCTAACCTTTCTTATTCCGTAACAGGTCACTGAGACGAGGAAAACCTAAAATGAGATGCTAAAGGTGTCGAAACTGCCTTACAACCAGGCATATTATACTTCTCAAGCAGTTTATGCACAGAACTCTCCTTCGAATAATCCTTAGACACCATGATCATATCATCTACATATAGAAGTAGATAAATATATGTACCTTTCTGAGATAGTTTCCAGTACACGCATGCATCATATGAGCTCCTATGAAACCTCTACTACAGAAAAAAGGTGTCAAACCTAATATACCACTGCCTCGTCGATTGCTTCAGTCCATAGATGGACTTGCGAAGACAACAAACCATGTCTTACTTTCTTTTCACCTCATAGCCCTTAGGTTGAGCCATGTAGATCACTTCCTCCATTTCAACATGAAGGAAAGTTGTGGTGACGTCCATCTGTTCAACAAACATATCAAAGTGAACAACAATAGATAAAAATACTTGAATGGACGAATGTCTCAAAAAATCTCATGAAAGTTAACTCCCTTCTTTTGAGTGTAGCCCTTGGCTACTAGTCTAGCCTTATACCTAGGCTTACTGTCACCTCCTGTACCTAGCTTGATTTTATAAATCCACTTTGACTGAATGAGTTTCTGATTAGGAGGCCTTGGAACCAATGACCATGTTTAATTCTTCTGCAATGAGAACAACTCTGCTTCCATAGCATTCTTCCATTGTTCCTTCGAATCAGATACAATTGCCTCCTCGAAATTAAGAGGCTCTGCTTCAATACTGTCAGCTGCACAAGTAAGGGCATAAGTAACTAAATCAGCATAATCATACCTCGTTGGAGCCTTTCTCACCCGCAGAGGTCTGTCACGTGTAAGCTGATAATTTTATAGGTCACTACTACTTGAACTTTCTTCACCGAAAGCTCTCTCATCAATCAAAGTCCTCTGTAGTTGTCGCTGTCCACCATCAGAACTAGATGACTGATTACTGGATTCGCCTGAACTAACTGATGGTTGTGCTTTAGAATCGATTCTAACCTCTGCCTCAACCTGATCATCTGTCTGCTATTTCTGCTGCTCTTTGACATGTAATGACATCTCTATTTCATTAATGGTCACATCTTTGCTAATAATACATTTATTTTCGCCCTCTTTTAAGCACCAAAGTTTAAATCCTTTAACATCTGAGGATAGTCGATAAACATACATTTCAATGCCCTCTTATTCAGCTTCCCTTACTTAACATGAGCATAAGCTGAACATCCAAACACTCTGAGATGATCCAAACTTGGAGTTTTTCCTGTCCATATCTCCTAAGGAATCTTTAGGCCTAAAGCAAAAGACGGAGTCTTATTAATGAGATAAAACAGGTTGTTTGGGCAACTTCCCCCTAAAACTTCAAGGGTAATGAAGCATTTGTCAAGAGACATCTTGTACGCTCCATAATTGTTCTGTTAAACTATTCAGTTAAACCATTCTACTGTGGAGTGTACATAATAGTGAAAGGCCTCGTAATTCCCTCATATTTGCAAAACTTATCAAATTTTTTATTGACAAATTCTAAACCGTTGTTTGTCTTTAGATATTTTACCTCCCTGCCTGTTTGGTTCTCAACCTGCTTTTTCTATTCAAGAAATTTCCCAAAAGCTTCATCCTTCTGTTCAATGGATATATCTACACCTTCCTTGAAAAATCATCAATGATCGACAAGAAGTATCTTGAACCTCCCATAGAAGGTACCTTTGTAGGACCCTACAAATCTGAATGAACATAATCCAAAATTCCTTTGGTAGAATACTTCCTTTTCCCAAACTTCACTCTGGTAGACTTTCCCATTATGCAATCTTCACAAAATGGGAGTTCAATGTTTTTAACTCCTCTAAGCAAACCTTGTTGTAAAAGAGCTTGAAGACCTTTTTTACTCACATAAGCTATTCTTTTATACCATAACATAGATGTATCTGTCTCTTTGCAAGATGCAACAGCAACACTACCTGAAACTGCAGTACTCTCCAACACATAAAGATCATTCCTTAAGGCCCTTTCAGCTTAACCAAAGAACCCTTGATAACCTTTTTCGAAACTTCATTCTTAGATTTGTAGAAATAATCTACTCTATCTAATTCGCCCAGAGAAATTAGATTTCGTTTGAGTTCTGGAACATACCTTACTTTTGTAAGAATTCTGATAATTCCATCATGTGTTTTGATTCGAACTGACCCAATTTCTTTTACATCACAAGCACCATTATCACCAAGCAAAACTGATCCCCTATCATTTTTCTAAAAATCAGTCAAGAAATCCCGATTAGGAGTCATGTGAAATGTGCACCCTAAATCTATGATCTAAGTATCCTGAATATCCCTGCTAGACACCATCAAGACCTCTATTGAATCATACCCATCAGTAACATTTGCTGCACTAGATTCTCCCTGCATACTTGCTACTTGATGCTTCCTTACTCTTATTCAAAAGGCATTTTTTCTTAAAGTGTCCTTCTTTATGACATAGGAAACACTTTCTGACTTTTCCCTTTGATTTTGACCTAGACCTCAACTCTTTTTTCTTTTCTGTTCTTTTTCTCACTTCTGCCTTTGACCATGAATAACTCTTCATCCTTGCATTCCTTTTTAATCTCACGGTTTATAGTTCTCAAGGCATCCAACACTATATCCATGGACAATGAATCCCGTCCATATTTGATAGCTGCCTTAGCTTCTCGATTCGATTCAATCAGTGTATTCAAAAGATTCTAAGCCTTTACTAGAGTCCATCTTATATCCAAAAATTTCTCTTTTAGATATAATTTATTTGGCAAGGACTTAGTCAAATAAAGACTTTCTAATTTTTTTTCATAACTCCGTTGTAGTAGTGGCCTCATCTACTAGCCTAAGCACTTCACCTGAAAGGTACAAAATTATCTCGAATAGGTCATCTCATCCATATCCCTTTTCTTAGCTTCTGTAATTGTTGGCAGAAGGTCATTTTCGTCTAAGATTTTGGCTACTTTTTTTTTTGTACCAACTATTTTAGCTAGTAGATTTGGGATAGGTCATCTTAGTGAATCTATAGCTAGTACAGGTAGGAAACCCCCTTGTACGAGTTGCGGTAAGCAACATTCGGGAACATGTTACATTGGCAGAAATATCAGTTACCAACGTGAACAGACAGGTCATTTTAAGAAAGATTGTTCTCATTTAGTACAAAAGGCCCAGGTAGAACAAAAATTTACTTTTCAAGTAGTTGATTAGCAAAAAGTAACTAGATCCAGAGGTGAGGGTTCCAGTGGAGTCAAGCAGAAGGGAATAGCAGGACGACCTCAACAATAGGGTGGAGTATATGCAGTGATCCACTAGAAAGCTGAGGAGTCTCCAGACGTAGGAACTGTAGAGTAACTCTATGTAATCAATCTGTTTATGTACTAATAGATCCTGGTGCTACACATTCATTGATTTCTAGCATGTTTGCATTGCATATAGATAGAATGCTAGAAAGCATGCCTGATGAGTAAGTGGGTGAAGGATGTGTGTCAATGTGTCCTGCAGCCTCTTCCATTAGTTTGGACCGTGAGATTCCTATGCTATGCTTGCTTGTCGACTTTATGCGATCTACGCTACTCGTTTTACGACGACTATCCCCTCGAAGGTTGTAACATGGGATTCAGAACAACTCAAACTCCAGAAATGGATAGGATTTCATAGATCCATTCTCAACCCTGACTCTCCACTTTGGTAGTGTCGTTGGGGCCGACCTCTGAAGTCTGAAAATGGAGGGTTACACTTACAGAATTACTAACTGCTAGTAAGTTCTTGACCAAAAGCAGTAACTAAATAACTATAGGAATAAAAGCTGTTCTAGATATAGTAATTAGTCAAGAATGTCTTGCATTAGTGAAAGAGTATTTGACTGCCCCTCGGTTGCACTTATTATGACTCACTATAGTATTGTTGCAAATAAATAATGAAATTTTGGGTACATTATTAATTTGCTAAAATTGAATTAGGTTTAAAAGAAATTTACAAATTAGAATTTGTTTATAATTTCAGCATGTTGAATTCCTCAAATTTACTCGCTTCCAACATGTTTAACGGTAATGATTATTCAACATGGAAATCGAATTTACAAGTAGATGGTGATTTAAAAATTGTTTTAATAGAGGAATGTCCTCAATCTCCTAGTTCTTCTAGAGACCAACAGGTACAACAAAGTAAATATGATTTACTTGTCATTGAGACATGTTTAGTGGAACATGATAAATTAACCTGGATAATAGTTACAGGTGCTACTGATCATATCTGTACTTTTGCTCAGGAAACTAGTTCCCTGAGACAACTTACAGAAGGCGAAACAACATTTAAGTTAGGGATCGGGGAGGTTGTTTCAACTAAAATAGTGGGAGATATAAAGTTATTTGTTTGGAGATAGACACATTTTACTTGAAAATGTTTATTACATTCCTTCTATGAAAAGGAATTTAAGCTTTATCTCATGTTTGCTAGAACAAAATTACAAAGTCTCTTTTGAAAATAATGAAGTGTTCATTATTTTGAAATGTAATAAAGTATATTCAGAAAAGCTGGAAAATAACTTATACGTGTTAAAACCAACTGAGGTAAAACCTGTTTTGAATATAAAGATGTTTAAAACAGTTGAAACTCAAAATAAGAAACAAAAGACTTCTCCAAATTCCTATCTTTGGCACTTAAGATTAGGACACAGTAATCTTAATAGGATTGGAAGATTGGTTAAGAGTGGACTTTTAAATCTGTTAGAAGATAACTTTTTACCTCCATGTGAATCTTGTCTTGTAGGTAAAATGATCAAAAGATCTTTTACAGGAAAAGGTCTTAGAGCCAAAGAATCCCTAAAGCTGGTACATCCAAACCTTTGTGGTCCGATGGATGTTAAGGCTAGAAGAGGGTATGAATATTTCATCAGCTTTATAGATGATTATTTGAGATATGGCTATATTTACCTAATACATCATATGTCTAAAATATTTGAAAAGTTCAAAGAATATATGGCAGAGGTTGAGAACCAATTAGGTAAAAAGATTAAAGCACTTCGATCAGATCAAGATGGTGAGTATATGGACTTAAAATTCCAGGACTATTTAATGGAACATGGAATTCAGTCTCAACTCACAGCACGTGGTGCACCACAACATAATGAAGTAATAGAAAGGAGAAATAGAACCCTGTTGGATATGGTTCGTTCAATGATGAGTTATGCTCATTTGCCTAATTCTTTTTGGGGTCATGCAGTAGAGACTACAGTTTATATTTTGAACATGGTTCCATCAAAAAGTTTTCAAAAACACCTTATGAGTTATGGAGAGGACGTAAAGATAGTTTACGTCACTTCAGGATTTGGGGATGCCCAGCACATGTGTTGATACATAACCCAAAGAAATTGGAACGTCGTTCAAGGGTATGTCTATTTATTAATTTTATAAAATTAATTTCATAAATTAATTTTTTAAATAAAATTAATAAATAATTATTTAAACACTTTAAATAATTCTAGTTAATTTAATATCAAATATTAAATTAATTTTACACAAATCCACCTTCATATATTTAAATCATATTTAAATATTAATTCTCTTATTACGTTTAATTCATAAAATTAACGTGTAATTATAGCTCATGTAATTACTAATTCCTTTAATTGTGATTTGAATGTTTCAAATTAAAATATCATGTTATTCTAAAGTTAATCAATTTATGAGCTAGTAGGGGGACCTCGCGGATTTACGTATCATGGACTCCAACGATCCGAGATTAATTGGCTAAACTCATTACACGAATTAACCCACATTCATTAACTAATGGGTCACTCCACTAAAGCCCATAGTTGAACTCCCCTCACTGTATATATATTATGTCCACATGATTTAACCATAATTCGTAAATTGACCCATCACAAGTTGTTTGTAATAACGGCTTGGTCAAATGTCTGTTTTACCCTCGAGATTACGTCTTGTTTCTTAAGTTCCTACTGATCCTTTAATGAACATCTGGTTTGTGATCCAGTCGCTAAACCAAAACTCTCTTAGCCCAGTTAGAGGGTGGAGCCCCTTGTTCAAGACCTGGATTCAGTACTTGAGAGAACAACTTTTCTCCTATCCTTAAATCGGGTAGGCATGAATTCCGTCTTGCACCCTATATCCCCAACTATCTATTTCGTCTTACCCCTGAAATGAGAAGCTTATTGAGCCGATGTTGTTGAGCAAACCCTAACCTATGCAAATCTAAGGATAATCCCAAATAAATAGGAGTTCATAGTTAGCTTAGGATTAAGGTCAAGTTACCAAGGTCATCGCTTTGAAATAGTCAGTCTTCAATAGTAAACAGCATTATAAAATAAGAGTGACTTGTTTCTTGGTCTGATCTTATGCAAACTCATTGCATAGGACACCCACACTCCTCATGTCGCATGAACGATTCCGGATCACTTCGTTTATAGTAACTTTACAACAACTTGTAACAATTACAGAGTAGGCCGCATCCAATAGTGTTACCAGAATAAGGTACCCAACCTTAATCATGTACTTATAGATCGTTTTTACTATTTACTCGAACTTGATCCATCTTTATGTCTCTACAGAAAGTTCAAGTATTCATATAATAGCCATGGATCTTAGTTTATTTGATTTAAACTTTTATGTATGCAATTTATAAAATCAATAACAAATTTATTGACTATAGAATATTATTATCGTTTTACAACTACGAGTTTTAGGACATAAAACCCAACAACTTTTTTCTTATATTTATTATAATAATTTAATATTATATTATTTATTTTTATTATATAAATAATATATTTAACTTTCAAGATTATTTGTTGTTTAATGGTCAAAATAATGAATATATTTGAATTGGAATAAAAAAAATGATATGTATGAATTCTAATAAATTTAGATTAGGTATATGAATAATTTGATATATAATTATTTCTTCAACTTGAAAATTTTGAGTAATTTCTCTTCAAATTCTAATTGTCCATGTAGAACTAATCATAAAAAAGTTAACCATTTAATTAAAACTTTTCCATTATAGTGATGTATGTTAATTGATTTTTAAAAAATAATCAAACAGGGAACAGTTTTCTGCGAGAAACCCGATCTCTACGAATTCTATGTGATCCCCATTCTGATGTCTGTGGAAATTGGATGTTGACGGGGAATGAAATGGGGAGCAGGGACGGGGAGCGAGGAAGCCATCATCCCCAACCCTGTCTCGCCTCGTAGATATTTCTACATATAATATTAAATGTCTAAGGAATCAAATATTTCTTTTTTGTACAATAAGGGGGGAAGAGATTCGAACTATAAGACTTTTAGTTACTAATACATTGTATGCTAGTTGGGCTCTTTACTTGTTTTGGCACAAGAATTCAAATATTCAAGCCTCATTAAGTAACTTTATTTTATTTTGTTTTGTTTTGTTTTTGTCATTTTAATTTTAATATCTCATTTACAGTTTTTAGAAATATATTCTAACAACTGAACCCTTACATAATAAGGTCTGATCTCTATGATATGCATGCCTAAACATTCCTATCATGAAATGTGTTTTGGTAAAAAAAAAAATTAGAAGAAAACATCAAAAACTCCTATGAAGAAAACATAAAAAACTTCTATTAGTTAAAGGAAATACTTTACAAAAAAGTTCTTTTACAAAACACCAAGTTCCATAAAATCGTTTTGTTTTTATGAAATAAAATGCATATATGATCAAAATAGTGAGTTTCATGGTTGCTCCTTTCAGTGACACTCAGTCATGTCTCCCACGTTGTTCCCTCACTTACAAAGCCTGTGGCATAAAAAGAGTATATAATATACCTAGTAAGTACCTCTCACCTAAGGTAATGCCCAAATGCATAATCACATGCAACGTATCATAAAAAACATACGATTAGGGCCCAAAACATGAACTTGCTATAACATGAGGTAATTAGATACGCTTCAACATGAGTTTCCATCACCTATTAAGAAGATGTGGACTTAAGTGAAACTAACTCATCTGATAATTAGCGGTGGTGTACAGTCATTAGAGCCATAGTCACATTCGACACCAATCTTTACATAACATAAGATGAGACTAGATGACTGCAAGCATACATATCTTACTAGCATCTAGCATAAGTATAACATAAAAACTGAGTCTAGAGGAGTGCTACCATATATACCCTGCTAGCCTTGGCAGTGTGGCTACACTTAAAAAGAATTTAATCTTTGATATAATTGTGAACATGCATAATGCATGAGATCCCTAATAAAGAAATGTGTTTTAAACATGTAATGCAACATAATAATAACAACATAATAGTGCAACATAACAAAGAAACACTACCATAAATAGCATAAAGAGATGGTGAAATAAGCTACTTACTTCGATTAGGATTCTATTTATTCCTAATTAATACTTATGGTTCGATCCTATAAATTCCATGAACAAGCGCTTATGATTAAAACTAGCTTTAAGACTATTATATAAAATTATTTAATGAATTGTAATTAATAAGTCTTGAGAGTGTTAATATGGTTACGATTGATTCTTTCACGATGACGACGACGACGATGATGACGACGACGATGATGATAATAATAATAATAATAATAATAATAATAATAATAATAATAATAATAATAATAATAATAATAATAATAATACCAACAACATTAGTATAATTGTAGTAGTAACAGTATAATAACATTAAGAGTAATAATTATAATAGTAGTAGTAGTATTAATGATAATAATAATAATAACGTTATTATTAAATAGTAGTAGGAATAATAATATTAGTTTTATAGTGATATTAATAGTATTTAAATAATATTAGTACTAAAGAAGGAGAGAGGAAGCCAAAAGCAACTCATGAGATTTGAAGAGGAAGCCAAAAGAGGATGTTGAAGAAGATTTTTAAGGCTGAAGAGAAACCAAATGGCATAGTCTACCATTGATTTGAAGAAGAAGAGTATGATACCATGGACGGAAGAGGTCTACCAGACTTTAACATATGAGAAATAAATAATAACATAATATAAAACACTATGATACAAAATATTAAATACAATGTCTGCCTTCCCTTTATTTTAAATTATCTTTTTAAATTTCAAAAATTTAGTTTGTATTTTGAAAACACTCTAGAAAAATATATAACAATTAATACAAATATAAGTAGAAATAGTGATTAAAAGTCTAATTTCAAAAAATAAAAAAATAAAAAACCATGGCTTTCAAAACACACAATCTTTAAAAATTTAACTTATGGTTAATACAGTTACAACTTGCACTACAAGAAAATTGACTTTTTTCGAAGGTCAAAACCTTCGAAAAAACATTTAATAGACCTTCGATACATTTTTTTCAAAGGTTATCTCAAACTTTGAAAAGTGTCGAAATAGATCCGTCAAAATTTTTTTTTCAAAGGTTGATTAACTTTCGAAAATTATTATTTTTCAAATGTTATATATCTTCGATAATTGTCAAATTATTTATCGATAATTATCTATTATCAAATAGTTTTCTTCGAAGGTTTTCATTATTTTAAAGGCTTATCATGTTATTTTCAAAATTTTTAAAACCTTCATAAAAACTTATTTATCAACAATTGTATATCCTTAAAAAATTCTCTTACAAAACCTTTTAACACATTTATTGACAAATTTCGGAAGATTGTTTTTACTAATTCATCTACATGTAGTATCATGAATTACAAAGTATAAGAATAGAATAGAAAAAATAGACAATGACATAGATGGAAGTAAACTCACATGTCATAAAAGTACACCAAAAGGCTATTCTATAACATCAAACTATAATTGATCAACTAGAAACAAATTTTTTATGCATCTCTGCCATCATTACGATTTTCTAATTCGCTTATTTGATGCCTAAGTGCTTCTACCTCAATCTCTTTTTGTTGTTCATATTCTTTTCTTTTTCGTTCAGATTCTTGAAGTCGTTGTTCGGACTCATTAAGACAACACTTAAGATCGCGTATAGTAGATGATGATCCAAACAACTCAGAAGGAGTAACACCTACTCCATAACCACGAACACGCTTGTGTTTCTCCAGTCCAAATACTCGTACGAAAATCTCATCCTCATTCATATCAAGTGTACCATCAATCACTTGAGAAGCATATGATTTAAGTTCCGACTACAAATACAAATTCACATATTATAATTCAAAACTAACACATATAAATTTAAATGTTTACAAAAAACAAACACGTGTCTTTGTTAGAACCATAATATTTGATAGATTGAAATCTATACAACAAACAAACACATGTCTTTGAAACCCATTTTAGATTCACCAAATTCTAGGAATTCCATTTTCATTTCTTTCCTTTTATTGATCCAAATTGTATTGAAAATCTATGGAATGTTAGATTTTGTGGAAGAGCATAAGAAAAATTGAAACCAAAAATAAAATAACGAGCAATTTTCCTAAGAAGTAGTGAAAGAAAAGGGAAAGAAGTAAAACAAATAAGATCTTGGAGAAGTTTTAAACCTCTATAATATAGAAAGAACTTGGACTGCATCAGTTTGATCCAATTCCTAATCTTGAACTCTAAAATGACACTATAGTCTAAACTAACTATAATTTTTGTTTAATCAACAAGTTGAAAACTTGGAAACTACTAGTTTGAAATATTCATACTTCACAATGTTAAATATCGTAGGACAATGATATGAGTTTTTTATAGATAAGACTTTGCTTGAACAAGATATGTTCTATAGCTCATCAGACAATAGTCCAAGAATTCTGAGGGGATAAGCTAGAGACTTCTTTAAATCAATCATTTCTAGAACAAAGCAACAAAGATGATAAATTAATGACCTTTACTCAAACTCTAGCCAATAACATCATATCTATCCATTATTTTGTACTTACCAATTTCTCCTGTGTAGTTTCATTCACAACCAATCTATTATTGCTCAAGTGAGTTAGCTCCCAAATTCTAATTCGACTCGGTTCTTCGTTAGTAACTCAAACCTATTTAAGTGAAAATATTATATATTAGATAATTTGACTAAATTAAAGAAGTTTATGTAATTTTTCATCTAATTACCTCTTTTTCAACTCTTTGTTGTATATTTTGTGAACCACATGTGTGATATACATTCAATTTAGAACGGTTCTTTTGTTTTCTTATACACATCTCCTGTATTTCAAAAGTAGAGTATGAGCATCAATAAAAAATAAATAAATAACAATAAGTACATTTTTTTATGTACAAGAAAAAGATATTAGATTACAACCTGATATTCAGTTGACTTCCACAACTTTGAAAGATATTCTGCATCTTCTCTTGTAATTTCTGGTGGAATATTTACTAAAACTTCTGCAACTGTATCATATTTGTACAACCATTTTTTCTTAAAACTGTCTCTCCAATTATTATAAGATTGGTGAATTTGAAACAATACTAAAGTCTCATGACCTTCAACTTTAAATCGTTCCTGCAAAAAAAAATGGTAGTTGTAATTTAATTATGTAGGAAGTAAATTAAAGGAAAAAAATTATTATTTTTTTTCACATACCAATGTAAGCTCAAATAGATTCTTTTTTGTTGTTGTATCAATATCTCTCCAACTATTTACTTGTAAAGGAGTAAAGTTGACTTATTTAGCTAAGATAGTGCATTGACTTTTAAAGATATTAGCATTATCTCCAACGCATCGTTTCTTCCTCCATGATACTTCAAATCTAATCCCATATGGTAGTTTAACTAGTTTGAGATTACATGTGGGACTATGTACTTTCCAACGCGTCGTTTTTTTCTCCATGATACTTCAAATCTAATCCCATATGGTAGTTTAACTAGTTTGAGATTACATGTGAGACCACGTACTTTTCTTACTCTAAACGAAGATTCTAAAGTAAAAAGAAAGAAAAGAAAGAAAGTTACTAACAAATCAAAAACAAATAATATATAATTTTAGATTAGGTATATGAATAATTTGATATATAATTATTTCTTCAACTTGAAAATTTTGAGTAATTTCTCTTCAAATTCTAATTGTCCATGTAGAACTAATCATATAAAAGTTAACCATTTAATTAAAACTTTTCCATTATAGTGATGTATGTTAATTGATTTTTTAAAAATAATCAAACAGGGAACAGAGTCCAGCGGGAACCCAATCTTTACGAATTCTATGTGATCCCCGTTTCGATGTCTGTGGAAATTGGATAGTGATGGGGAATGAAATGGGGAGCAGAGACGGGGAGCGGGGAAGCCATCATCCCCAACCCTGTCTCACCTCGTAGATATTTCTACATATAATATTAAATGTCTAAGGAATCAAATATTTCTTTTTTGTACAATAAGGGGGGAAGAGATTCGAACTATAAGACTTTTAGTTACTAACACATTGTATGCTAGTTGAGCTCTTTGCTTGTTTTGGTACAAAAATTCAAATATTCAAGCCTCATTAGGTAACTTTATTTTGTTTTGTTTTTTTTTTTTTCATTTTAATTTTTAATTTCTCATTTACAATTTTTAGAAATATATTCTAACAATTGGACCCTTACATAACAAGGTCTGATCTCTATGACATGCATGGCTAAACATTCCTATCATGAAATGTGTTTTGGTAAAAAAAAAAAAAAATTAGAAGAAAACATCAAAAACTTCTATTAGTTAAAAGGAAAAACTTTACAAAAAAGTTCTTTTACAAAACACTAAGTTCCATAAAATCGTTTTATTTTTATGGAACAAAATGCAGATATGATCAAAACAGTAAGTTTTATGGTTGCTTCTTTCAGTGACATTCAGTCATGTCTCCCATGTTGTTCCCTCACTTACAAAGCCTGTGGCATAAGAAGAGTATATAATATACCTAGTAAGTACCTCTCACCTAAGGTAATGCCCAAATGCACAATCACATACAATGTGTCATAAAAAACATACGATTAGGGCCCAAAACATGAACTTGTCATAACATGAGATAATTAGATACGCTTCAACATGAGTTTCCACCGCCTATTAAGAAGATGTGGACTTAAGTGAAACTAACTCATCTGATAATTAGCGGTGGTGTGCAATCATTAGAGCCATAGTCACATTCGGCACCAATCTTTACATAACATAAGATGGGACTAGATGACTGCAAGCATACATATCTTACTAGCATCTAGCATAAATATAACATAAAAACTGTAGAGGAGTACTACCATATATACCCTGTTAGCCTTGGTAGTGTGGCCTACACTTAAAAAGCTGAATTTGATCTTTGATATAATTGTGAACATGCATAATGCATGAGATCACTAATAAAGAAATGTGTTTTAAACATGTAATGCAATATAATAATAACATAATAATGCAACATAACAAATAAACACTACCATAAATAGCATAAAGAGATTGTGAAATAAGCTACTTGGATTAGGATTCTATTTATTCCTAATTAATACGTATGGTTCGATCCTATAAATTCCATGAACAAGCGCTAATGACTAAAACTAGCTTTAAGGCTATTATATAAACTTTTTATAGAATTGTAATTAATAAGTCTTCAGAGTATTAAAATGGTTACCATTAATTCTTTCACGATGATGATGACGACGGCGATCATGAAGACCATGAAGGTGATAATAATAATAATAATAATAATAATAATAATAATAATAATACCAACAACATTAGTATAATTGTAGTAGTAATAGTGTAATAACATTAAGAGTAATAATTATAATAGTTGTAATAGTATTAATGATAATAATAAAAATAACATTATTATTAAATAGTAGTTGCAATAATAATATTAATTTTATAATGATATTAATTGTATTTAAATAATATTAGTAGTAATTAGTAGTAATAACAACGGTAGTAGTATTAATAGTAATTATGACAATAATATTGATAATAACAATAATAACGTTGATTTATCAATAATAGTAGTAATATGAACAATAATATCAATAGTAATAGTAGTAGGGTAGTACTAGTAGTATAGAATTATAATACTAGTAATATTAGTTTAACTTCAAACTTTTGTTTAGTTGTTACTTCATTTTCATGTTTGTATAAAGGAACTTTATTACTGCAATAATATTGGTAATTAATTTTGTCCATATTTACACATATTTCAAATCTTATAACTAATATTTTTCATAAATTTTAAACTAGAAGAAAATTGAAGAAAGAAAAAATAACTTACATGAATTAGTCAAAATCAAAGAGAGATGCTCCCAATTTTATCTCACACTAAAATATCACTCCCACCACTCTTATTCATGGAAAGTCTACCGCCATTCCCACTTTTCATTTTTTTTTTTAACGTCACACACAATTAATTAATTATTTTTCTCTTACTCAAACTTTCTAGATCTTTTTTCTTAATAATATTTTTTTTTCCTTTTTCTTTTTCTTTTTCGAATATTTCTTCAAAAATCAAAATATTTACTTTTTCTTTCTTTTTTTTTTTTTTTTTACTTTTTTAACTTTCTAAATAATTCTTATTAATTTTATTATATTATCATTATTTTATTTCTTAGATATTTTCTTACTTGTTTATTTGTTTAATTATTAAATTAATATTTTGTTTTGTTATTTAACGATCAATAAAAATTAAATTTTAATGTCTTAAATATAACAGTGCTATTTACCAACTAGATTTAAAATATAAAATTTAAAATAGAAACTCAATTAAAAATAAAATTTAATATGTAATTTTCTATAATATTTACATACCAACTTGAATGTTACACATATGCATTTGGTATCAATGGTTCTTTTTCTAATTTTCTCTTTTAATTTATAAAGAAACACGATCAAACGTGTAACAAAATTTGAAATGAAACAAATTTGTCTTTTTTTCAATAAAAATAAATAATAAGAAAAAAAACCACCTAATACAATCTTTATCTTCCTTAAAAAAAGAAGGTACGAAAGATATAAAAGTTTAAAGTTGAAAGGGTTGTTTTTAAATATAAAAAAATATTTAAAAAATATAGCAAAATTTAAAATTATCAATGATAGACGTTGATAGACACTGATAGAAGTCTATCAGTATCTATCAGAGATATTAATAGACACTGATTGAAGTCTATTAGTGTCTATCATTGATAATTCTAAAATTTCGCATACCCGCACACATTGATAATTGTATTTGTTTCTTGGAATTTCTACCCAGGAATGTCATAAATTATGATATATAATTCCAATAAAACAAATATGGTAATCTAAAGATGTCGGACATTTATAATTCCTATAATTCTTTCAACTAAAATTTCGATTATCTACATTACCAAAAAACAAACGGCCCCTTAAGAGGATGTTTGGCTCATCAACTTTATAAGTCAGTGTTAAATAACTCAATTCCACAAATTTCAATCGTATTGAAATTTAAACATTTATTGAAGAGTTCCAACTAAACAATTTTGTACTCCAAACATAGAATTCCTAATTCTAACATATTAACTTCATCATCGATAACTCAACTCAGCCCCCTCAAGATTGCAACTAAGCTCTCAATTTAGATTAAATATTTTTACTTTAGTGTGATAGCTTTGTATGTTATTTTGTACAAACAAACAAGATATGAAATTTAAAGGAGTGAGTGATGTCAATTATTATTATGTGAAAGTAGATTGTGTTATAAAATTAAGATATAAGGCAATTGAAAAAGTGAACCAAAGGTTTGAAATTTGAATCATTTTGCACCAAATATTGCAAATGTTTTGGACTTTTCTTTGTGATGGCTACTTTTAGTACAACAAACGATTTAAAAGTTACAGTTGTCCAATCTAAATTTCACACTTCATTGCCGACAAATCTGTACCTATACTTTATTATAGTACTATATATATTTCACACTTTTTCTTTTAATTTTCTTTTTATTATCATTTTAGTTAAAACTATATATTATAAGTTTAGTACATCAACTTTTGAATTTGTATTAATTAAGCTGTTGAAGATTAAAATACAACTAATAAATCTAAACATTAAACTAAAATCAAATACCTAAAATTTGTATTAGTTTCATATAATTATATCTGCAACATTTTTTCTCATACAAAGAGTAGAGGACTTATTAACGTATAACTGGAAGTTTAAGATATCATTAAATATTCAATTAAATAAACTCAATCTTATATCTGATAAATCATTTAGTTTAAAAATATATATATCAAATATGCTAAAAATATTAAATATGTCCGATTTTTTTGTTCATAGAGGAGCGTCTAGGCTAAGATGACAATTTTTATGTGATAGCCTTGTCTTAGTTTATTTGATTAATCTTGCTCTTCTTAAAAGGGTGTAGGATAACAATTTTTGTAAAGAATACGTGGAGAAGAGGAATTGAAACCTTGATCTCAAACGAGGTTGATAGTATATTTGTACCAATTGAGTTATGTTCATGTTAGCTAAATAATTACTCTTAAAATCTCTAAAAGCATGAATGAGAATTTCATCATTAATAATATTAAAGTATTATATAGTACTAAATTTATCTTTACTCTATTTTAGGGAAAAAAAATTACGTTTACTCATTTACTTAATCAATAATTAAATATTTGTTTTTCTGAGTTCTTCTCCAACTCCTTTTTGTATTATTTTTTTATGGAACAAAATACTTGAAGACTGGAGTATGTTATTAGAGAAAACGATAATGAAATCTTGTGTTCAAATCGTTGCAATGTTGTTCTTACCTGATTAATATTATGATCCTTTCATCTATCATCCATATATATATTTGTCTAAAAAAAATGGTGTTTGGTAGTCTTGAAATATTTTTTTTTCTTTCTAATAAAAAAAGGTTAACAGTAATAAAAAAAATTCATATATTTTTTAATATTTTACCTTATAATTTGTCTATATAAATATAGGTGCCATTCTTTTCAACCTCCTCATCACAAATATGGCTTCTTCCAAGTACTTAATAGCTCTGCTTCTTGGGCTGCTCACGGTGGTTTTCACCAAACCGGCCCTCGGAGATTACGTCGTTATCCCTAAACCTCCACAACCACCATCCGTTCCCATTTACAAACCACCCAAACCTCCGGTTACTCCAATTTATAAGCCACCCAAGCCTCCAGTGAGCCCAATTTACAAGCCACCCAAGCCTCTGGTAGGTCCAATTCACAAGCCACCCAAGCCACCAGTAGGCCCAATTTACGAGCCACCCAAACCACCCAAGCCTCCGATAGAACCAATTTACAAGCCACCCAAGCCACCCAAGCCTCCGGTAGGTCCAATTCACAAGCCACCCAAACCTCCGGTAGGCCCAATTTACGAGCCACCCAAACCACCCAAGCCTCCGGTAGATCCAATTCACAAGCCACCCAAGCCACCGAAGCCTCCGGTAGGTCCAATTCACAAGCCACCCAAACCTCCAGTAGGCCCAATTTACGAGCCACCCAAACCACCCAAGCCTCCAGTGGATCCAATTCACAAGCCACCCAAGCCTCCGGTAGGTCCAATTTACAAGCCACCCAAGCCTCCAGTAGGCCCAATTTACAAGCCACCCAAACCACCCAAGCCTCCGGTGAGTCCAATTTACAAGCCACCCAAGCCTCCGGTAGGTCCAATTTACAAGCCACCCAAACCTCCGGTGGTTCCAATTTACAAGCCACCGGTGATTCCAATTTACAAGCCACCTAAACCTCCCCTTACTCCAATTTACAAGCCACCGGTAAGTCCAATTTACAAGCCACCGAAGTCTCCTATGGATCCCATACACAAACCACCGATGCCAATTGACAAACCAGCTCTACCGCCACCATATTCTTACAAGCCTCCGTACAAGCCACCAACATCCAACTGAGTTGTGTATTGAAGTGAAGCAATGTAATTAAGCTAAATTAGCATAAATAAGAGCTTTTGGCTACTCAATGTTCTATGCTTATAGTGCTCATCTTTCTTCTTTGTAAATTGCAGGCATGGCCTATGGTTGATGGTGTTTCAAGAAAATATATCTACTTACTTTTCTTCTTGCCTATTTTTCATGTTTTTCCTATTGGAAATTTAATAAGAAAATCTAAACTGCCAACCCACATTGTATTTGTATATTGATTGTAGGGTTTTACCTAATCTTTAGGATCAATGATTAGGTATTTGTTCAGTAGGCCTCGCTCCTCATTGAGAAAGGACTCATAATAAAATACAACACAATGGCCATTAAATAGTCTAAATATAATTGTCATTTTTTTTTCCCTAATACTACACAGGGACAAATTTCTTAGTCACTATCACATATATATGTCAATTTTGTAACACACAAGTTAAAGAAGGACATATGAATAGACCGAGATCACATTCGAATAAGAGAAATCTTGAGGATATAAAAGTATAGTAAAAAAAGATTTAAAATAAGTGAAAGTTACTACTTATACTAATCAAGTGTACCTATAAATAATACTCTTGAACTTTGTACTTTGTGTCAAAAATAGTTCTCAACTTTCAAAAGTTTTAAAAATACCTTTAAATTTTCAAAAGAAATATTCAAAAGTACTCTTGTCATTAGTTTATGATGGAAATTGTTAGTGTCTTGTTTCAACAATACCTTTGAATTTTCAGAAGTTTAAAAAATACCTTTAAACTTGGAAAAAGAGAAAAAGTTTAAAAAATACCTTTACTTTTAATATATGAACAATAACCATTAACACCTTGTTGCATAAATATCTATAAACTTTCAAAAGTTGCATTAGTATCCTTACTTAAAAAAAAAAAGTTTAAAATGCTCTTACTATTTATCTACATCGCATCACCTCTTCTACTTTCTTTCTCTCTACTATTTCATTCTATGACCTATTACTTCTTTATTTTCTCTGTTTATCTTCCTCCCTTTTTACTCTCCTGCTTGTTGACTATTTAAAATTTTGTTTATCTCATTAAAAAAATTGCCCTCTTTAATTAAGATGTATAGATTATAACAAAAATAAAGAGGATAATAGAAGCACCAAGAGAACAGTAGGACTTATATGTCTTAACAAGATTATATGTTAGTAGTTGAGAACATGTTAACAGCAAATTATGTTCATTTTGCATTTGGCTATTCATAGTTTTTGTAAGTTGGAAGATTTTTATTGTGTTGTTTTGAAATTTAACCAAAATATTTACAAATATAGCAAAATTTTACTATCTATGATAGATTGCGATAAACGGTGACAGATTATTATATGTATTTATCATGATACAGATAGATATAGATAGTAGTCTATCGCTGTCTATCGCAGTCTATCACAGATAAACTGTGATATTTTGCTTAATTTGTAAAAAAAATTTAACATTTTTGTCATTTAAAATAATATTTCATTTTTATTTTTGGAGTTTTGTGGAATTTTATAGTTTAACTTGAAGTTATGGTTTAAATTTTGTTGTGATAAAATTGGTGTAAGAATTGGACAATGAGAGAAAAATAAAAAACAACTCATGAGATTTGAAGAGGAAGCCAAAAGAGTATGATATTTTATAGTGAGAAATTTGAATTAGCTAAAGAAGGAGAGAGGAAGCCAAAAGCAACTCATGAGATTTGAAGAGGAAGCCAAAAGAGGATTTTGAAGAAGATTTTTAAGGCTGAAGAGAAACCAAATGGCATAGTCTACCATTGATTTGAAGAAGAAGAGTATGATACCATGGACGGAAGAGGTCTACCAGACTTTAACATATGAGAAATAAATAATAACATAATATAAAACACTATGATACAAAATATTAAATACAATATTTGCCTTCTCATAATTTTACTAATCGTTTTTATCTTTTATACTTAGCAAACATTGGATTTTTAGCCAAATTTCAAAAAGAAAGTCAGTTTATTTTAAACTATCTTTTTAAATTTCAAAAATTTGGTTTCCATTTTGAAAACACTCCAGAAAAATATACAATAATTAATGCAAATGAATCTATAAGTAGAAGTAGTGATTATAAATTTAATTTTTTTTTAAAAAAATAATAAAATAAAAAATAAAAAACCACGCCATTCATAACACACAATCTTTGAAACTTTAACTTGGGTAACCTTTAGTTTTAACTTCCTCACTATGAAAAGAAAAAAAAAGGCTAATACAGTTACAACTTGTCATTTTATGGTCTATTTGGATTGATTTGAGAGAAAAGAATTTTTCAAAACACTCATTTTTATTTGATAAAAATTGATTAAAATACACTTCAAAAGCTATTTTGATTGGTTACTAAACACTCAAGTTTCTTCTAAAATGACTTATTTTTTTAAATTATTGAAAATATATTCCAAACACACCCTAACTTCTATAAACAAATTATGAAGCAATTTGTGAACAAGTATAAAACATTTTTTCATTTAGGTTGAGTTAAAGTGTTTTTCTATCCCAACCTAAAATTTCGAGTTAATAATATCTACTTCGTGAAGAAACCAACTTATTGTTGAGTTGAGTTGGGTCTAGAAAAATGAAAATATTCATCCAAATCATAGATAAAACAATAACGAACAAAGACGCAACATACATAAGAAATACAACAACTCATAAACAAGAAAAAGAAGATAGTGCCAACGTTGGAACACAAGGAAGTCGATGATGATTAGAAGAATTGAAATAACAATCAAGTAGAGATGACGTAGAGATCGTGATAGACAATGACAGCTTAACATCAACCAAGAGAGAGTGGAAGGAAAAAAGAAGTTGGGTGACATTGGATGTAACATAGGAGAGAGAACTCTGAATAAAAAACACACACACACTAATATAACTTTGTGATTTTAGTTGAGGAATACCTTCTTCTCAATCGGATTGCAACTTCATCTAGGCGACATAAGGGCTCGTCTCATTCTATAATGGTGTGGTAACAAGAGAAAAGAGATTACTTTCAGCTTCAGGAGTTTCCTGCTTCTAAACCTACAATTTCACCTTCTGATGCTCTTTTGGTTGTTGGATCTTTCAATGCACCGTTATATCCTTTCTCGTCCTGATACCCGAGTGAGGGACCCCTGCAATGATTGGGGGACCCGAACGTTGCTTTATACACTAGGAGTTTTTTAAGGGACTCTGACTTATTGTTTGCATTGGGATCATAAATCACAGTAATGACTAGATTATCTTTTCAAATGTCAATGATTCAATCTCTACTACAAAATTGTTGAGCTAAACAATGAGTTTGGAGATGTTTTGGCATCGTTTATTTATTTATTTATTTAGTTTGATGAAATTAACAGGTGATTGAACAAAACGTGCATAACAAAGGATAAAAATTACAAAAAATCCATAACAAAAGGATTAACTCTACAAGTTGAATTTAGTCTCTAAAGCGAGATCAATAACAAAAATATACATATATATTTGTAATAAAAGTAAAATAAGGAAAAAAAAAATCTAACAATATACCATCTCTTTAAAATATTTGCAAATATAGAAGTGTTGACTAGTTAAAGTTTGATTTTTTTTTTTCTAATTTTCTTTTCTTTATCTGATTTTTGCTTATTCCCTTTCATTTTTTTTTTTATATTTTTTTTTATATTTTCTTTCCTTTCCTTCTTCTTCCTTTCTTTTTTTAATTTTCTTTCTTTTCTTCGGTTTTTGCTTATTCCCTTTTTTTTTGTTTTTTTTATTATCTTTCCTTTCTCCGTTTTTTGCTTCTTCCATTCCCTTTTTTATTTTTTACTTTCTTTTCTTTCTCTCGTTTTTGCTTCTTCCCTTTTATTTTTAAAAAATTTTCTTTCATTTCTCCGGTTTTTTATTTTTGTCCTATTTTCTTTCATTTCTTCAGTTTTTGCTTCTTCTCTTTTTTTTTTTTTTTTTTAAAAAAAAAATTTCTTTCCATTATCTGATTTTTGCTTCTTCCCCTTTTTTCATAAGAATTATGATGCTGAGTTTCGTATCTAAGACTTGAAAGTACCTAATTCATAAGTGACCTAACACCAACAAGTTGATCATCAAGTTTGATTATTGTAACGAAATATTAAATATAAATAGTAAATGAAAATCTATCAGTGATATGTTGGGTTGATGCCCTCAATCTCGTAGGGACCTATAGTTTGTAAACCTTGTATGAAAAAACATTTAAGTGATTTATAATATTTGATATTTTGTTCAATTCTGTCTATGAAATATATGATATTTTAGTTGCATTAACCACAAACCAATAAATTAACATCCATGGTTATCGTTGTAACTTAAATATGTATCTGGAGACATACAGGTGGATCATGTTTAAGTGATAACCTAAATGGTTTGTAATATATGGATAAGGCTAGATACCTTATCCTTGTGACACTACAAGTATGGCCCGCTTTGTAGGTGTTACAAATGTTGTAAAGTACTACAAATGATCTGATTTTGATCATTCACGTATTAGACAATAACCAAGAGTTACATGCAAACTTAGGTAAAATCATTTTTTAAAATAGTTTTAAAATATGACTGAGATAGACGTAAGCTCACAAATTTTTAATGATATTAGAAATTAGATTAATCTTTTAAATTAGTTTAATAGGATTAAATTGATATCAATAAAATATTAAATTTGTAACAAATCTATCTATAAGGTACCGTTTGTCTAAAGTGGGTTCTGGCTAGGCTGGGGTATTTAAGCTGACAGAAACAAAACACCCCTACTTGGGAACCTATCTGGAAAGGTGAATTAGATAGATTTGCTACCAACATGCAATTTTTTATTAATATTTGTTAAAATGTTTAATGAATGAAATAAAAATTGTTTAACTTTCCAAAGTAAATGTTACTTTTGGGCAAACTTAAACAATCACTTAGTAAAAATAATTATGTCACACCCCATCCGTTAAGCATGCTTCTTTGACAGAAAACAAACTCTTTTTCGATTGGAAAGGCGTGGCATGCTTAATCTACACTCATCTTCTTTATTGAATAGGTCCAGACCACTCTCTGAGCCTAGGAAAGGATATGACTGCAACAGTTATCAACCCTTTTGCTGATACTTACTACCTAATATCTCTAGCGGAAATAACTCTGATACCAACATGCAATCCCATATTCCTCTATGGCTATAAACATTAAGTTTACATATAAAATATTTAGAGAGATTACATTACTAGTTTCATAAGTCCCGATACCCATAAACTTAGTCCCTATATGAACAACTGTAACATGTGTACAATATTTACAGTAACCACCTAACAGATGGGTTAGATTAACTTTGTCCTTTAGTGAAAGAGCAAATGCAGAGCTACCTCGTGAGGATTTGACCGCTACCTGGGGAAAGGAAAACATTTGAAAACGGGGTGAGCTTGCTAGCCCAGTGAGTGACTTAAGAAAGAAAATTGATTCTCATGCAAAAGTCTCAATAAAGAGATTTAACTGAAATACAAATTTTTACAGTACTGCAGTATAAACATTTTCCAAGCATAAAGCATATAAAGTTGTTTTCATCATAAAACATTAAAATGTTCGTGAGGTGAGAATAACCCTGGTACGGTTAAATCCCAACGTCAACTACTAGTCAAGAGAGAACCCTTTTGCTCAATCTCTGAATTTAACTTCCTACGTGCAAGTGGCCATAACTAAGTACCATCATACCTTAGGTACTTTTGCTCAGATATCTTCTCAAAACTTTCCCTCAGTATCAAGTTGCTCGGATACCTTCTCAAATGTCCCTCGGTATGGAGTTTCAAGTAAAACTAGTCATACAATGAATTTCTCTTTAAAGCATGTAAAGCGTAACACATAGAAAATATGTCTTTAAAGATGCTAACGTATGCTTTGTGTAATTAAACACACATGAATAGTTTTTCAATAAACTTTCATACATGGCATGCGTTTAAAACATCACTCATGGTTTGCTTGTAAATTACTTTGTCAAACTAGCTAGCATGAGATTAATCTTTCTTTTAAAACATGGTTTCTTTAAAACATTGTAAGTATTTAGTCACTCATAACTTTTAGAACTATTCCTCAAGGGTCGATATGCTTCTATCACTAGTGTCAATCCTATGAACACAAAAGCATATATTAGCTACTAGCATAGGTCTTCTTTTTGAGGCTAACCCTTAAGTAAGCTTTGTGTTTAGCCTTCCTCTTGAAGACTTTCACAACAACCCACCTTCCTGAAGGTTTAGACATTTAGGAATTTCTTTGAAATTTGGCTTATACAAAGCTTCCAACCGCTCTTCACAAACGCAACACCACTTATGCAACCAACACTTTTCTCTCTAAGTGTTCTTATAGCTGCATATGGTCATCCTCAAGGTTGCTTATACGTCTAAAACTCCACTGCAAGCTCTCCTCAGCCTACACAGCAGGTCTATCGCACGGAGAAACTCAGCCCTTGGTCTGTCCAAGCATTTCTCCTCGAGCTGTCAGCTTATTCAACTCAAGCAGCTTCCTACATATTCATAAAATTGCAGATTTATCTTACAAAATTAATAACTCAAATTCCCGAGCTCATCTCAAGAAATTTTCTTCTACAAACTTGTTAAAAAATTGTCTCAGGAATCTGACCTCAAAATTCAGCTCCAGATTCCTTGTGGTCTGTCCTAGAGACTCAATTCTTTAACGAAGGCCCAGATTCACCCGATAACAGAACCTATGGTACTTTTTCTCCTTCTCCATCCTTAATTCGATGAGGACTTCGTCCAGAAACTCTGAAAATAAACTCTTAGAACTTTCCAACGACACAAGAACTCTAAATTTGCACGAAGGAATTGATCAAACTGATCGTTTGAAGTTTGACCTCCTCTATTTATACTACTTTCCACCGCTTCTCATTAAAGCATCGCGTGACACTTAATTTTTCATGGAGCTAAATCCGGGGCTAAGGACATCTGGTGTTTTTAATCAGTGATTAATGCCGATCAATACAAGTCCAATCATTTAGCTCACTGCCCCATCGTTTAGCTCATCGTTTAGTGACCTCACACTGATGCTTGTCACCCGACGATCTCGCCCAACGCATAGCACACTAATACCCATCGTGTAGCATTGATGCCCACTGTCTAGCGCACCATGGCTCTCATCTAGCAGCACGGCTATTGTCTAACGCCCACGCCCATCGCGTAGTGCCATCGACCAGCGTCATTGTCTAGCGCTGATGTTGATCGTGTAGTGCCAGCGCCCCATCGCTTAACGCTATCGTATAACATTATCGTTTAGTGTAACCCTTCGCATCATCTAGTGTCGCACTTTGCTGCACGATTGGCTACCGCATTGTTAAGTTCCATGCATTTGCTACACAATCGCCTACCACATCGCTTAGCTCCGTGCATTGCTACACAATCGCCTACCTCATCGCGTAGTGCCGCTCATTTGCTAAATGATCGCCTACCTCATCATGTAGCATCGCTCATTTGCTACACGATCGCTTACCTCATTGTGTAGCACCGATCACTGCTACACGATCGTCCAGCGCGTGCAACTTTAACGCCCAGCGCCCATTGTTCGCACATACTTAAGGTTGTCGCATGCTTTGCTAACCTCTCAAGACTTTGGCTGCCACATGCTTTCCCACGCATAGCTTTTCCTCTCAACCATACCTTAGCTTCCTTCAACGCCCAAATAACCTCTCAAATGAGCAAGGCCAATGCATGACACATCACTTAGCCAGTTTTCTTGCCTTCAACGCATGGGTTATACTTAGCCAATATTTCAAGCTTTACCCAAGAGTCAAGTTTTCAAATTCAAACTTTTATTTTAACTTTTCACCCTTTTCTCTACAATTACACATTACCTCTCACATCTTCCTACTCACCACACTAGTCTCAGTAGGGAACATACTCAAGTAGAGAAATTAAGGCTCAGGATTCATATTTACCTCCCCTTTAAGTAAATTTCGTCCTCGAAATTTCACTACAAGTCCGTTAATTAAACAACTGCTTATAGTTGTTTATCATTTGCTCTTCAGCTTCCCATGTAGCTTCTTTAGTGCTATGGTTTCGCCATAGTACCTTTACCAATGGTATTGTCTTATTTCTTAAGACTTGCTATTTTCTATCAAGAATCTCCACTGGTTCCTCTTCGTAAGACAAATTCTCTTTCAACAGCACTGGTTGCTCAGGCAACACATGGGTAGGATCTGGCACATACTTTCTTAGCATTGCCACATGAAACACATCATGGACACGAGATAACTCTAGAGGTAATTCCAACCTGTAAGCCATTGGGCCAATTCTTTCTACTATCTCGTAAGGTTCAATATACCTTGGGCTTAACTTCCCTTTCCTACCGAACCTAAGTATTCCTTTCCACGGAGATAACTTAAGCAATATTTTATCACCAACTTCAAATTATAATTCTCTTCTCCGCTTGTCGACATAACTCTTTTACCTGTCTCGAGCTGTTTTAAGATTTTCTCTTATAATTTTAACACTGTCTGTCGTCTATTGAACACGTTCTAGACCAAATAATTTCCTTTCACCGACTTCATTCCAACATATCAAAGTTCTACATGGTCTTACATACAAAGCCTCATACGGTGCTACTCCGATACTCGAATGGTAACTATTGTTATACACAAATTCGATCAACGATAGATGTGTATCCTAACTACCCTTGAACTGCAATACACATGCCCTCAACATGTTCTGTAGTGTTTGAATCGTTCGCTCAGACTGACCATCCGTCTGTGTACTAAAATATAGCTTGGTACCCATAGCTTTCTGCAAGCTAGGCCAAAACTTTGATGTAAACCCGGAATCTCGGTCTGATACAATCAAAACTGGAGCCCTAAACTGACTCACAGTTCTGTCAACATACAGCTTAGCTAACTGGTCTAGGGTAAACGTAACTTTAATAGGTAAAAACTTAGCTGTCTTTGTCAATCTATCCACAATTACCCATATACCATCATAACTCGCTGGTGTCCTAGGTAAACCAAACAAGAAATCCAGCGTAACATGTTCTCACTTCCACTCATGTACTGATAGTGGATTAAGCAATCCGGCTGGCCTCTTTCGGTTTTAATTACATGACGTGGAAAGAATTTATTAAAATTTTTTTCGTGGTAAACAACATCGGAATTGTCATGTTTAAGGATTTTCCTCAAGTTCCAACCCCTGATGCACCATGAAATGTTCGTAATGCATATGAGGTGTGGATGAAGGCTAATTCGAAGGCCCGACTTCACATTTTGACAAACATACCTGATGCATTAGCCAAAAAGTTTGAGAACATGGGCATTGCACTTGAGATCATGGAATCTTTGTAAGAATTGTTTGAACGTAAGTTCTCACTATTCAAGAAAAATTGGATTAATGACCATGAAACCAGTGGTATCAGTTCTCAAGATAATCTCCAGTTCATATTGAATGTCAAGGGACTAACAGAGAAAGGAATTGTTGCTGACTCTGATGAATTTCATCGAGGACTGTCCTCTTAGATGAAACTTGTTCAAAGCATTCATGAACAAGTTGGATTGATGGATTACTTGAAGAATGGTTCTTCAAAGGTATAATCTCTCGACCTTTGTTTTATTTGAAAAGCATACTGTAATTTACTTTGATTGCATAATATTCTTGTATAACTGTAAATTTATATGTTCAATCACAATGGAATTTAGATGATCCACTTCCGATCAAGGAACTCCTCATGTTGGGTAGGCAACCAATGAGAGTTGACAAAGGAAAGTGTTTCCATTGCAACCAGGACGGCCACTGAAAGTGGAACTACCCAAGATATTTGGCTGAGAAGAAGAAGGCCAAACAAGGTAAATGCGATTTACTAGTTTTGGAAACTTGTTTAGTGGAGAATGATGATTCTGCCATGATTATTGACTCTAGAGCCACTAACCATGTTTGTTCTTCATTTCAGGAAATTAGTTCCTGGTGGCAGCTTGGTGCTAGTGAGATGACGATGCGAGTTGGAACTGGGCATGTCATCTCAGCTACGATAGTAGGAGGTTTCCGGTAGACTTTAAAGAATAGATTTATCATTTTGAATGATTATATGTAGTCCCTAAGTTAAAGAGGAACTTAATTTCTATAAAGTCTTTTCTTGAATGTAATTATCAAATACATTTTTTAGTTAATAAAGTGTTTATTTCGAAAAATTGTGTTGATATATGTTCAACACAATAGGAAAATAATTTGTGAGTTAAGGCCGTTAGCAACAAATACCCTCCGTAACGTAGAGATGTTTAAAACTATTGTAACTCAAAATAAGAGACTTGAAATTTCTCTTAAAGAAATCACCCAACTTTGGCACCTACGTTTAGGACACATTAATCTCAATAAAATTGAGAGGTTGGTGAAGAATGGACTTCTAAGCGAGTTAAAAGAAATTTTTTATTCGTGTACGAGTCATACCTTAAAGGTAAAATGACTAAAAGACCTTTTACTACAAAGGTTATAGGCCAAAGAACCTATAGAGCTGGTGCATTCAGATCTTTGTGGTTCAATAAATGTACGAGCCAAAGGAGGTTATGAAAGCTTCATTACTTTTGCTGATTATTATTCAAGGTATGGGTACGTTTATTTAATACAACATAAGTTTGAATCATTTGAAAAGTTCAAAGAGTTCAAGGTTGAAGTTGAAAACGCATTAAATAGAATGACTAAGACACTTCAATTTGATTAAGATGGAGAATTTTTGGCTTTAGAATTCCAAAACTATATGATAGAACATGGAATAGTTTCCCAACTCTCAGCACCTGGTACACCTCAGCAAATGGTGTATCAGAGAGGAGAAATACAACCCTGTTGGACATGGTTTGGTCAATGATGAGTTATGCTTCCTTACTTGACTCATTTTGGGGTTTTGTATTAGAGATTGCAACTTATATCCTGAGCCGTGTACCCTCCAAGAATGTTGCCAGAACACCTTTGGAGTTTTGGAATGGTGTAAAGCTAGTTTATGTCATTTTCATATCTGGGGTTGCCCAACATATGTACTTGAGGCTAATCCTAAGTGAAGGAAATCAAACATGAAGATTTCCATGAGCAGTAGAAGAGATTATTCTAAATTCCAATTCTATTGAACATAAATAATTACAGTACAAGAACCAAAACTAACAGATCATGCACAACGTGAAATTACAGTATGCTAAGATAGAATTCAAGAAATAGAGTAGAATTCAAGAAATAGAGTAGAATTCAAGAAATATAGTATGCACACCTTTGAAGAAACATTCTTCAAAAATCCCCAAAACAGTCTCCTATGCGTCCAACATAGCAACTCTCAAACACAACGAGCAGAAACACCACGACCATGAACACAACAAACGGCCAACAGATCCTCGTACCCAATCGAGTCCAACTCGATTCACGAAATGAGTGAGGACACCGCCACAATGGTTACCTTGTTATTCTCGGTGTGAGAATTTAGGAGTTGTGGGCTTTGTATGAACTTGGTTTGAGGAAGAGACGGGAGTTATATGATTGAGTAGACGATCGAGCAAGTGGGAGATAAGATGTTGTCTATCGCATAGACTATGTGCTCGATCGTTTAGTAAACGGTAGCCTATCGCATAGACTTGCAACTCGATCGTTTAGCTACGTTCAAAAGGTCGACAATCATATTGTCAACTCTTATCGTTTAGCTACAATCAGCTGAATGACTATCACATAGTCAAAGGTAAGCAATCACTTGGCTTATCGTGGTCTCTCAATGCTATCGCTTAGTGAAACTCTTTCACTTGATAGCCTATCCGTGAGTAATTTTCCGAATGAGGCAACTTCTTATTTTAGGAAAACAATCTTTCTTTTTATCTCACGGTTACCATAAAACCACTAATAACCTCCCACTCAATCGATTATTAGAGAAAAATATTTAATTATCATATAATTAATATATTATAAATAAATATGATAACCAACTTATCATATTATATTTATAACCTATAATTTTAATATTTCATCTCATGAAACATATAAACCATAGTTCTTTTTCTATTTTATGGTACTTGATATAAATCATATTTATATCAATTCCTCCACTTGATGTATCTCATACATCACACCAATTATATCATATATAATAAAATTTCCTCATGTTAATTTGAACACTTCAAATCAACCCCAATAACTGATTCTCAACTTGAATCCATTGAGCTATAAAGAAGACCTTATGGATCTGTAGCTTGAAGTTCCAACGGTACGTAAATAACTGACTAAACTCTTTAGTCACGGGATCCACCATCCGTTAACTGTCGAGCACTCCACTTAAGACTGACAGCTGCACTTTTCGCCCAACAGATATATTTCTGTATCTATATCAACCAATCAACAGTTCGATAACCTTTCGCAGATCGCTCGTAAGTACAGTAGAGCCAATTTACATCTAACTCCTTAAGTACCACTTATTTCTCCAATGAACAATAAGTCATAGTCCTACTATGACTAGGTCCTCTCTTCCAAAGAGAGGATGTGACCACTGATAACTTGTAGAAATACAAGTTATTTATATTGTTTTATTTAGATATTGTGGCCAAAAGAAAGGAAAGTTGCGATAATTGTAGAGAAATTAGCTAAGAAATGCAAGAATTATAAATTTTCATTAATACACCCACTAACATCATTGCGATGGTAGAAAAGGATATTTCAATTTTGTTTTGCATAAAATCATGTCACCGCACGCGTTCATGGCTCAAGATAATCTGAACAACGCATCTACGTCGCATTGTGCCAATCATTCAGAAATGAATAGATGATCAACGCAATAGCGGCGCATGCGACAATCGATTAAGAGCTAAGCGATCAACGCAACTTCAACCGCATGCGGTAATCAAAAACACCGCATGCAGACAAATGATCAAAGATGTAAAAGAGCAACACAATTGCGAAGGATCTAGACACGTGTATAGCTGACCATTGTGCATTTTTGATGGGATTGATCGCGTAACAGAAGGAATATTCACTCTACCATCTCCGGAATTGCCATAACAATAAAATGGGGTTCACACTGCATAGAGTCAAAGCTGAGCCTATAAATAGCCTCTGAAATTCTATTGGAAAACATACTTGATACGAGCATATTTTGATATTTGTATATTGAGAGAGAAAGACTGGTCTGAAGAGCCTGATTGAAGAAGATCCGGGAAGATTTAAGAGACAAGGCCGAGAGGTGAGTCTCAGGGCAAATCCTTTATATCCCCACCGTTAAAGCTCTGTACCAAGGTCACTTCTACCAGATGAGCAAGCCTGAGAGGGAAGCTCTTCTCTTCATCCACTCCATCCGCCGACAAGCAAATCCCCGTCCAGATTTGTGTCAAGATATTGGAACTTTTCTGTATTTATTTCTATCTCTTTATAATCAATTGTATTCATCTTCTTAGTCTATCATTCGCACCATGTATCAGACGCTAAATATTAGTATTGAATGTCATGATCATTTTCATCTCCATCTTTTTGTCTATTTCCATTCCTCCATTAATCATTTTCTCCATGATGTTTTTTTAATTCCTTAGTAATTAGCATGAATCTAACAAGTAAATTAATCTGTGCTAAAGAAATGAATATGTTTAGCTAAAGCATGCTAGACGGCATCTTCACCTGTGAGAGCAGAAGTGAAGATGCCATTCCTCTATCGAGAGAAGGTTGGAAGAATGCATTAACTAAAGCGAGAAGTACTTCCAGAGATGGAAACAACCTTGCGTTCGTTACGTTCATCCCTATTTCACCACACAGATGTGGGAACACAACCGATCACCGAGTGGTGTACACCAAGGGAAAGTGGAACCATAGTTATGTCTTTAATGCAATTAATAACTTGCGATGTTTATACTAGTTATCTTTTCTACTTCTATTTCATACATAAAGACTTGCCACCGCATAACACGACCCTTTGTTTAATCTTCACAGTCAGTCTCAAACTCAGTATCATGTATCAGTATCTTGTATCTCGTATCATAATAGGTTAGGTTTACTTTTATCGCACTTTATTTTATTACCGCAACTTACTTTACCGCATAATTTTACTTTACCGCAATTTTAAATACTTGTACACACACACTTTTTTTATTAATTGAAAAACCACCGGTTGCATATATCACGAGCGTAACGCATTAAGTACGCAATCCATGTGTTCGACCTCGGATCACTCTGAGAAACTTGTAGTGGAATTATACTTGGTTTCAACGCAATGAAACTTGTGACAACACATTGCATACTACAAGCATTCCATTAATAACGCGTACATTTAGAAGTAGTATCGCATAAAGTCTGAATAAGCATAACACATCATCCACATTCTGTTTCGATCATTCATCACTATCCATATGCTTATTTAGAATCATCAAAGCTTATGTTGTCAAGTTTATGGCACCGTTGCCGAGGATTGGTAACGGTTATTGTTGAGTATGTTTGTTATATTTTGTAGGACAGATCTCTTTGTACTGGCTGTTCATCGCGGACAGCAGTCTGACTGTTTATGAGTACTGAGACTGACCTAGAATTCGAGGCTGACCCAGAGATCGAGTGTACATTTTATGTAAGGGCACACTAGAACCGAACGAGGCAAAAGAAGGCCAACAGGCAGATAATAATAATGACAACGTGGCTTTTGCAGAGAATCAATGGATGGGACTGGCAGTGCAAGATCCAGTTTTCCTTGCCACTAACCGTAACATTCCGATGAGAAACTATGCGGCGCTTAATTTATATGATTTTTCGCTCGAAATTTCTAGGCCGATCGTTGAGGAGAAGATAAGATTCGAGATCAAACCGGTCATGTTCCAAATGATCCAGAATGCGGGGCAGTTTGGGGGTCTGCAAGGTGAGGACCCACATGCCCACCTGACCAGTTTCATCGAGATGTGCGGAAACTTCTCAATACTTGGCGTTACCCCAGAAGGTATCAGATTATATCTCTTCCCTTAAACCTTGAGGGACGAGGCCAAGAGGTGGGCTCATTCACGGAGCCAAATGAGATTACTTCATGGGATTAGTTGGTTGAGCGGTTCATGAAGAAGTTCTTCCCTCCGGCTGTCAACGAAAGGTGGTGGAAAGATGGTTAAACTTTGAACAGATGGATAACGAGACCCTTAGAACCGCCTGGGTGCGATTCAGAAGACTGGTGAAAAATTGTTTGCATATCGGGATACCCGATTGCGTCCTGATGGAGACCTTTTATAATGACTTGAACAGATCAACGCAGGCTGTTGCTGATGCCTCCGCGGCAGGAGATTTTATGGATAAGACATATACTGAGGCCAAGGTAATCCTTGACCGCGTCACGCGGAATATGGATGACTGGGTAGACGATGGATATGGAGGAAGAGGCTCCGAAAGAAGAAGAAATGAAACTGCCATTGTCCCTGCAGAGACAATGACTACTTTGGCCGCCCAAAATGCCGCAGTAAACTCTATCCTCCAGTCGATGGCGCTTAATCAAGGTGCCCTCTCCCAAACAACAACGTAACCCAATGCTCCGGCAGCAGTGGTCGCAATTAGTTGCGTTAATTGCAGTGATGCAGGCGCAGGTGTCTTCAATAAGAAATTTGGAGATTCAAGTGGGGCAGCTGGCATCCGAACTTCGAAATAGAACACCTGGAACGTTGCCCAACAATTCTGAAGCCCCGGGATATTGTGGAAAGAAGCAATGTCCCTGAAGACATTGGGCAGGCAAGTTGGACCGCCTACAGAGTTGTGGATTGTGTTCATCAAAGAGAACTATCTTTCGGTCCATATTTCAATTCTATGTTTACACGCTTTCTTTTTTACTCCTGTCTTTATTGTTTTATGAACTTTGTCATTTACTGCTTCATTCAATTTTTCTTTCAATGCTTTATGAATTTATGATTCATTTAATTCCCTTGCATTCATTTCTGTACTCTTTTTAATTTCTTTAACGTTTCTGTCATAAATGCGTTATTCTTACTTAAACCTGATGAATAATTGGTTAATAAGAAGAAAATTATTACCACAATGTCCGTGTGACTTGCGTTGATGAAAAAAAAAAGAAAAAATAAAAAAGCAAAAATAAAACTAAAATAATGAACAATCAACATCTGGTATGCATTGCGTTAATTGGTGCATCTTGTACCAACAAGATACACTTTGCGTTCATCCAACTCAAATGCATTGCGTTGAGGGGTATGTTGCGCTCGTATATATTCTTTGCCCATCCTTAGCAAAGATGCACTATGTTGAGGTAGTGTTGCACTGGTAGAAATACTGTACGCCCGTCCTCCAGAAATGTGTTTAATTAAGGGCTGTGTTGTGCGGATACATGCGTTGTTGCCCGTCCTTCACAAAGATACATTTGCGTTGATGAATTCATTGCGTTAATTCTTCACCTTGCGCCCATTCGAATAAAACTCCAAAGAAAATTCTTTTTGCAAACTGAGAGGTTTAATCACTTCAGCTTCCAAGGACATGATGAATTTGCAGTCGAAAGGACGTACGACTCTGCAACTTCATAAATGTGAGGAGTGCTAGCGGCAGGCTTTTTGAGTAGCTCGAGGCCTGCCACTGCAGAATTCGTATTGGGCCCATTAAGGTCCAACCTATAAAAGTGGGTCTCTTCGTCTCAGATCGTTTACTTGCTTCATTTTGCAAAAAGAAATTCTAAATCGCCTCTACACACCAACCTTTCTTTCTTCCCAGAATCGTAATGATTTATAGTTTTCTTTTACTCCTGCATCCATGGTAGACCAGTCTTCCCAGCCATCTGCTTCACCTTTATCACCTTCGACAACCCAGCTTACCATGCGAGAGGTGGCATTCCTTGCAGCCAGTCGTTGTCTCGCTGCTAAGCCACAGACTGTCCTTTGAGTCGCCGGAAGGCCCCGGCGAAACCCTTTAACAGCCAGGCCATTCTACTTCAAGAGGGGGCAGAGTTCTGAAAGCAGCCCACTCTCGACACCAACATTCTCCTCTGAAAGTGAGAAGAAGAGACAAGACGATAAAGAAGCGTTTGGGAGCATTCTCAGCAACCTGTAGAAAGGAGGAGGACTTCCTGAGGCTAGCGTTGTGAACCAGACACTGCCTACGAAGGAGGTGATAGAAGAGAAGTCAAGGAGAAGCGCTCTAGTCATCGTGGATCCTAAGGAAAATACGTAAGTAGAATCCTATGAAGACCCATCAGAGTCGCTTTGGAGGAAGCAGCGGCGGAGAAGCAACTCGAAGGGGCTAAAGAGAAGAAGGAAAAAAAGAGCAAGGAAAAGAAGGTTGAAGGAGATGAGCCATCCCATCAAGGCAAAGCAGAGAAAAAGATCAAAGAGAATGAGGATGAAGAAGATGAGGAGGCTAGACTGAAGAAGAAACAAGAAAGGAGTGAGAAGAAAGAATGCAGGCAGAAGGAAAGGGGAGTGAAGAAGGAAGAAGAAAGGAGAAAGAGGGCTGCAAGCCCAGAGCTGGACGGAGAATCCACCTCTGTAAAGGAGGACAAGGGGGAATCAGTGCAACTTAGAGATACCAGCGCAACCTGAAATAACGCAAACAGTTGCGACTGACGAAGGAGAAGAAGGAGATGTTACCCCTTTGATGCTGCATCGTAAGGGTCAACCGTGGACCCTTCAATTTTGATTGATGCATTAAAAGAGTAGGCGAGGAGGAAGAGAAGCAGGAGAAAATGATGTGAGCACAACTCATCATCGTAAAAGGTAATTGAAGGAGAAGATTCCAAGATGAAGAGGTGTGCCGCAATAATGAATAGCAAGAGTCGAAGAAATAAAAAGGCTCGAAGAGGAACAACACATTTTGCTGGCCTCCGAGCAGTTTGAAACAGAAGAGAGAGAAGAGGTAGAAGAAGAAAATAAAAAGAAGGCAGAAGAACAGTAAAAGAAGAAGGACGAGAAGGAGAAGAAGCACCAAGCAAACGTGTAGCACTTAAGAAAGAAGAAGGGAAAAGAACTTGCTGAACGGGAAAAAGAGGAACAATGCAAGGAGTGAGAAAGAAAACAAAGGCAGCAATCTCGCCTTGCGTTGACCAAGAAAAAGGGCAAAGCAGTCACAGAGAGCAGCAAGCCCGCGTTGGAAAAGGTGCGTCCATCAAGAAAGAAGGAGAGCGATGACCTGCTGATGGAGATGGGTTTTTTCCCTGCACCAATGCCACTACCAGACCTGATTACGAGCGTGACCGTAGAACATGGATGGGACACATTTTGCCAGTGCCCAGCCATTGTCATTTCAGAGGTAGTGTGCTACCATGGACAGCTAAATGGCATCCATGTGGTGACCATAAAAGGGCAATGGTGTCTATTAGTGCAAGGGACATCAATGAACTATATCAGCTAAAGGATAACCCGGATGCACCGGGCAACAAAATCATTGATGATCCCATTGAAAAGCAGATGGAAGGTACACTGCGAATATTAACACAACCGAGCACTAAGTGGACGGTTTATTTAAAAGGCATTAGGACCTTGGAGTCCAAAACACTACTTCCTGAGGCACGGCTTTGGGTCTATTTGGTCAAATGGCGACTCATCCCAACTTCCCATGACAAAACAATTTCGAGGGATCGAGTCATGGCCGCATATTGCATTGAGTACAACATTTCAATCGATGTAGGCCAGTTGATCGCAAGACAAATTCGAGGTTTTGTGGGACACATAAGAGGGCAGTACTTCTTCGCATGGATGGTTTCAAGTTTATGCCTATCACTGGGTGTGGGCATTGATGAAGAGCCAATGGCAGAAGTTCATGGCCTAATAAACATCAATATTTTGAGGTTGCTCCTCAAAGATTCCCCACACTACCCTGAACTCCGTTTGAAGAGGCCCAACATTGATTTGAATGCGCCACAAGAGCACCAGCCGAAGAAATAGCGCAGAGATAACAAGGGAAAGGAGAAAATCCAAGACTCAACAACACAAGAACCAGAACCCTTGGACCCTTTACCCTTAATAATTCGCCCTCTAAGCCCTTCTGCACAACCTTCTTCTTCCTTTCCCGAGAACTTTACCAATCTTCTCCTTCCCCCAGATTCTCCAAGTGCATACCCAACAACCCTATCATCACCTTCAGCATCATCACCACAACTTCCTCTTCCACCACTGCATGTTTATGACCCACACGATTTGGGTGAAGACACTTCTGCCTAACCCCAAAACGTCGATGGTGAGGCATCGCAGGCACAACCCACTGTTGCTTCTTTAGCGACTGACTTAGCAAATATGTGGTCCCTTCTTTCCTAACAACAATAACACTTCTCCCAATAGCAAGAACTCTTCTCTCAGCAACAAGCCTTCTTTGGCCAGAGAATTGATGCGGTAATTGAGCGAGTCGATGATTTATAACGCAGTGCTGCCATGACAAGGTAGGTGTTGATCAATATTCAGCGCAACACTTATATGATCCTCCTGCATCAAAGACAACTAGCGGAGCGCAACCATGAGTACTTCAATTTTCTAACAGCATATCTTCATGGACCCATGGTACCTCCGCATCTCAGGCAACATCTGATTTTTGAAGAAGATTCTCAAGTACCACATCTGAACCCTCCTCTACATTCTTCTGCTCCTCAATAATTTTTACAATTTAATTTTTATTGCGGCCATTCTATTATCTTTATTTCATTCATTGTTTAATTAAATTATTTGATTCTTTATACAGGCAAAAACGTTCTGTATTGCGATATTTGTAATTACTTGTATACTTAGTTAATTTTCAATATAACTAAGTAACAATTTCTCTATATGTCTGTGCCTCTTCTTTATCATCCTTTGTCAACTTTGCGGTATTCTTGATCTTTTCTTTTGCGTTATTCATTGCGCTGCCATGATGTACCATATGCTTACACTTAGAAGCATTTCCCAAACTTTGTATTTTCTAACTAACACTTAGTTATTCGTAGCTTCGCAATGCTTTATCTTTTATCTTTCAAAATTCTGCTCAAACCTTCTTTTTGAAATTTTGTCTAAGTGTTTGTCTATTCTGTCCAAACAACGTAATGAGGACCTTGCGCATCTCTAAATTTGGGGGTGGGGAAGGTCTGAGTAGATGAGATCAAGTGATGCGGTCATTAAGAAAAATGCACTCATTATCTAAAAAAAAAAAAATTCATATAAACTTCAATGTTAGCGCAAAAGAAACCTAAAAAACAATCCCAACCTGATACGAGTTAAGTTGTGAAAGGAGCTTGCTCGTATTGGATTTTCGCATGACACCCGTGGGAGCAAGCCAAAATGAAGGTGGGTTTCCAAGAACAACGCAATATGAAAAGAGAAAAATGAGAGAGAAAAATAAAAGAATACAAGAGACAACTCCTCTGAAATTCATGAATTAAAGTTGAGATTGGAACACAATCGTGTTGGATGTTCACATGACACCCGTGGGAACAAGCCAAAACGAAGGGTGTAACCATGATCAACAGTCTCTAATAAATGACGCAAAATTTGGCCACCGCATCCAGACGCATCAAGTTGCATAGACAAGAAGAGGTAAACATTCTTTTTAAAACTAGAAAAGCATTTTTTAGCAGAAATTTGTAGTATAGAAGAATAAAGTAGGGCTTTGTTAGGAATTTTCAAGGATAGAAAGAAATTACAATGTTAAGTAATGTGCCTAAGTGGAGCATTCGGAGCAACCAATCGACGCAAAATTTAAGATAGGAATTGAACATTATTGCCTTAGTAGAAGATATGCTTCAGGACAAGCACATATCTAAATTTGGGGGTGTGATAACTTGTCGATATACAAGTTATTTATATTGTTTTATTTAGATATTGCGGCCAAAAGAAAGGAAAGTTGCGTCAATTGTAGAGAAATTAGCTAAGAAATGCAAGAATTATAAATTATCGTCAATACACCCACTGACACCATTACGATGGTAGAAAAGGATATTTCAATTCTATTTTGCAGGAAATCATGTCACCGCATGCGTTCATGGCTCAAGATAATCAGAACAACGCATCTTCGTCGCATTGCGCCAATCATTCAGAAATGAATAGACAATCAATGCAATGACAGCGCATGCGACAATCGATCAAGAGCTAAGTGATCAACGCAACTTCAACCACATGCGGTAATAAAAACAACACCGCATACAGACAAACGATCGAAGATGCAAAAAAGCAATGCAATTGCGGAGGATCCAGACACGTGTACAGCTGACCGTTGTGCATTTCTGATGGAATTGATTGTGTAACAGAAGGAATATTCACTCGACCATCTCCGGAATTTTCATAACAATAAAGTGGGGTCCACACTGTAGAGAGTCAAAGCTGAGCCTATAAATAGCCTCTAAAATTCTATTGGAAAATATACTTGATACGGGCATATTTTGATATTTGTATATTGAGAAAGAGACTGGTCTGAAGAGCCTGATCGGAGAAGATCCGGGAAGATTTAAAAGACAAGGCCGAGAGGTGAGTCTCAGCACAAATCCTTTATATCCCCACTGTTGAAGCTCTGTACCAAGGTCACTTCTACCGGACAAGCAAGCCTGAGAGGGAAGCTCTTCTCTTCATCCATTCCATCTGGGGGCAAGCAAATCCACCGTCTAGATCTGTATCAGATGCTAAATATTAGTCTATCATTCGCACCATGTATAAGACGCTAAATATTAGTATTGAATGTCATGATCATTTTCATCTCCATCTTTTTGTCTATTTCCGTTCCTCCATTAATCGCTTTCTCCATGATGTTTTCTTAATTCCTTAGTAATTAGCGTGAATCTAACAAGTAAATTAATTTGTGCTAAAGAAATGAATATGTTTAGCTAAAGCATGCCAGACGACATCTTCACCTGTGAGAGCAGAAGTGAAGATGTCATTCCTCTATCGAGAGAAGGTCGGAAGAATGCATTAACTAAAGCGAGAAGTACTTCCAGAGATGGAAACAACCTTGCGTTCATTACGTTCATCCCTATTTCACCACAGAGATGTGAGAACAGGGCCGATCATCGAGAGGTGTATGCCAAGGGAAAGCGGAACCGTAGTTATGTCTTTAACGCAATTAATAACTTATGATGTTTATACTAGTTATCTTTTCTACTTCTGTTACATACATAAAGACTTGCCATCGCATAACACGACCCTTTGTATAATCTTCACAGTCAGTCTCAAACTCAGTATCATGTATCAGTATCCTGTTTCTTATATCATAATAGCTTAGGTTTACTTTGATCGCACATTATTTTATTACCGCAACTTACTTTACTGCATAATTTTATTTTACCACAATTTTAAATACTTGTACACACACACTCTTTTTATTAATTGAAAAACCCTTGGTTGCATATATCACGAACATAACGCATTAACTACGCAATCCATGTGTTCGACCTGGATCACTCCGAGAAACTTGCGGTGGAATTATACTTGGTTTCAACGTAAGGAAACTTGTGACAATGCTTAGCATACTACAAGCATTCCATTAATAATGCGTACATCTAGAAGTAGTATCACATAAAGTCTTGATAAGCATAACAGATCATCCACATTTCGTTTCCATCATTCATCACTGTCCATGTGCTTATTTAGAATCATCAAAACTTATGTTGTCAACCACTATGTTCAAGACCAAGAATTAACCCTTAAGAGAACAATCTATCTACTTACCCCTACTTTGGGGAAGGAGTGAATTCCATCTTGTGTAACTGAGTTCCCAGCTACCCAATTAGACAAATCCCTAAAAAGGTAGGCTTGTTGAGTTGGCAATCTGGCCACTCTCACCCATACTAATTAAAGGACCACTCTCAAAGGCAGGAGTTCCCGAAACACTATGGATTAAGGTTATGTTACCTATGGTTGTTTAAGTGAGATGTAAGTCTCAATTATCAACGGTGTTATATAAAGAGACTAATCATCTCGTGGTACGATCTTATACAAACTCTTTGTATAGGATACCCCCGCTCGCATGTCTCCATATGAATGGTTAGGACCAGACCATCTCTAGTAGTTCACAACACTTGTAAACCTCTACAAAGTGGGTCGTATTCGTAGTGTCACTAGGATAAGGTATCCCTCCTTTATCCTTATACTACAGACCTTTTAGGTTATTACTTAAGACACGATCCACTTGTATATCTCATATACATACTTAAGTTTACATATAATAACCACAAATATTTATTTATTGGATATGAGTAAATGCAAATAAAATAATTCTTATTTTATTAATAACAATGTGTACAATGTTTATAAACTACGAGACTTCGAGAGAACTAGGATTACAATCCCAATACTAAGAAATTGGAACCACATTCGAGGTTATGAATTTTTGTAGGCTACCTCAAAGGAACGACAATAGGTTATTTTTATGATCCTAAAGAAAACAAAATGTTTGTGTCGATAAATGTTATTTTTCTTGAGGAGGATCATATAAGGGAGCATAGACCTAGAAGCAAAATCGTGTTAAATGAGCTTTCCAAAGAAACTATTGAATCTTCAACAAGAATTGTTGAAGAGCCTATAACCTCAATAAGAGTTGTTCATGTAGGTTCATCGAGTAGGTCAAATCCACCTCAAGTGTTGAGGGAACCTCGACGTAGTGGGAGGGTTGCAAATCCACCTATTCGCTATATGGGTTTAACTTAAATCTTAGCTATGGTAGCTGATAACGAGGATGAGGATCAACTGTCTTATAAGAAAGCAATAGAGGATGTTGACAAAGATGATCACTATTTATAAGAAGGCAATCCAGGATATGATCACTGGACAACCGTCAAGAACATCCTCAAGTATCTACAGAGAATGAGGGACTATATGCTTGTGTATGGTGTTAAGAATTTAATCCTTACAAGATACACAAATTCTGATTTTTAGACTGATAAAGTTTCTCAGAAATCCACTTTAGGGTCAGTGTTCATTCTTAAAGGAGGAGCTGTAGTATGGTGAAGCACGAAGCAGGCGTACATCACGGACTCCACCATGGAGGCCGAGTATGTAGCGGCTTGTGATGCGACTAAGGAGGTCGTTTGGCTTATAAAATTCCTTACTGATCTGGAAATTGTTTCAGACATGTCAAAGCCCATCACCCTTTATTGTGATAATAGTGGTATTATGGCTAATTCCGTGAGCCTCGAAGTCATAAGCGCGGCAAACACATTGAGCGGAATACGATCTCATCCCAGAGATTGTGCATCAAGGGAATGTGATTGTCACAAAGATAGCTTCAAAGAATAACGTTGTTGATTTGTATACAAAAGCCCTCACAGCTACAGTGTTTGAGGGTCACCTGCAGAGTATGGGTCTATGGAACATACCACGATTGGACTAGGGAAAGTAGGAAATCTTGTCCTAGGCAAATTATGCCCTAGTTTATTGTTTTGTGTACTTGTAATTTGATTAGCTTGTACACTCCACTAGCTTTAGGACAAGTGGAAAATTGTTAGGGTTGATGCTCTAAATCTCGTAAGGTCCTGTAGTTTGTAAACCTTGTATGAACAAACATTTCAATGATTTATAATATATGATATTTTAGTTGCATTAACCACAAACCAATAAACTAACATCCATGATTATCGTTGTAACTCCAACATATATGTGGAGGCATACAAGTGGATCATGTTTAAGTGATAACCTAAATGGTCTGTAGTATATAGATAAGGTTGCATACCTTATCCTTATGACACTGCGAGTATGGCCCGCTTTATAGGTGTTACAAATGTTGTAAAGTGCTAAAAATGATCTGATCCTGATCATTATGCATTAGACATGCGAGGGGGAATATTCTATACAAAAGAGTTAGTATAATATCCTACCACGAAATATTTAGTCTCGTTATATAACGTCGTTCATAATAAAGACTTTCATTTCACTAGCACCATAGATAACATGACCATAATCCTGAGTGAGGTGTGAACTCTTGCCTAGGTGGGCGGTCCTTTGATTTGCATGGGTGAGAGTGGCCGACTTAACAAGCCTACCATTTTGGGGATTCGTCTTATTGGGGAGTTAGGAACTCAGCTACATAAGATGGAATTCACTCCTTCCCCGAAGTAGAAGTAAGTACATAAATTGCTCCCCTAAGAGCTGATTCCGGGTCTTGAACAATATGGCGTCACACCCTCTCTTAGTCCGAGAGGGGTTTAGTCATAGTGAGACTATGATCTATTATTCATTAGAGGAATTAGTGGTACATAAGGAGTTAAATGTAACTATAGAGGAAAAACGGTAATTTGACCTAGCTATACTTATGAGCAATTTGTGAAGGGTCATTGTATAGTTGATTGGTTATATCCAATGGATACAGAAATATATCTGTAGTGCGAAGAGTGCATATATCGATCTTTAGTGGAGTGCCTGACAGTTAACAGATGGTGGATATTGTAATTAAAGAGTTTAATTAATTATTCATGTACCGTTGGAGCTTCAAGCTATAGGTTCATAAGGTCCTCTTGGTAGCTCAAAAGGATTTAGTTGAGAATCAGTTTTTCGGTCAATTTGAAATGTTCAAATTAATAAGAGGGAATTTATTTATATATGATATAATTAAATTGAATCAATTATAACATATATAATTGACATAATGTATATGATACATTATAGTTTAATTGGAAGAATAAATATTTGAATATGATTAAATATATTTTCTATGAATGAGATTTATAGTTGTTAAATTTAATATAAATATGATTTATATTAAATGCCATGAAATAGAGAAAAAGAACTATAGTTTATATTGTATATGATGCAATATTAAAATTATAGATTATAAATATAATATGATAAGTTTGTTATCATATTTATTTATATTATTAATTATTTAATAATTAATAACTTTTTCTCTCTAACCACCTTAGTGGGAAATTAATTTTTTTTTTATGGTAAATGGAATAAATAAAATAAGATTTTATTATTCCAAATGAGAGTTACACGAATTGTGGAGATTCTATACGATACATTTAGAGAGCCTATAAGATAGTCTCATCGCCTACACGATTGAAGCATTCTTCTATGCGATAGCTTGTTCTTCCTTCAATCGTCTTCCTCCTCCAAACTCACAAAAATTTTCTCCTAACAAAAATAGCTAGAGCCCACTACTCTTGGGTTCTCACCTTGAGAATACTACGGAAACCAAGTGGTTGTGTCTTCTTTTTTGTTCGAGTTTCATTGTTGTTTTTTCGAGGAGAGTTTGTGACTGTTTGAGTAGTTCGTGATAGTACAAGGGATTTACTTGAAGAAGAGTTCATCAAAGGTATAATTTCTAAACCCTTTTTGTTGTTCAAAAGCATGTTGTAATTTACGTTATGATGCATAATCTATACTGTTTACAGTAAACATTTGTTTTCAATCGAAATGGGATTTGGGCGATTCGCTTCCGCTCATAGGTTCTCTGTCAAAAGAGTTCCTTCATGATAGTCACTAATATTTTCTATCATTGATAGCTTAATCTTTGATGATTCTTTTCACAGTTAGGAGCCACTTATTGAAGTCTATATTTGATAGCTAACTTAGTAAATTTAATTAATAAAGTTGAATCTCGAACTAAAGTGTAAGTGGAATGCCTATAATTTATTACTAATAGCATGTTTATCAATGATAGAAACTATCAACGATAACATGTTATTTGATGCTAAAAAGAATGACAAAAGTTATCTTTCACAGCATGTTATCAATGATAGAAGCTATCATTGATAACTACGATATAAGTGATATCAGTGATATCGGTAATAGAACTTAGGTGATATCCATATATCAATTATATCAATTATATAAATGTCAATTTCATTTGATGAAAGTCTATCATTGATAACCACTACTAAAAGCTATCGGTGATAGCCACTGATTGAAGTTATCAATGATAGTCATAGCTATCATTGATATATGTATATCAATGATATGACTTAGGTATATATCAATAAAATGAATGATATTAAAATATCGGTGATATGACTTTGAAAAATATTGGAGATAATCACTTATAAACCTTTTATTGATAGACTTCTATCACTTATAATTTTAAATGTTATCTTTGAAAGATGTTAGTTGTTGGAGTTAGCATGCAATTAACATAAACAAATACAATGTTTGCCTTCCCATAATTTCTTACTCGTTGTTTTTATCTTTCATATTAGAAAACATTGGATTCTTAGCCAAATATAAAAAAGAAACTGGGTGATATTGGATGAAACATAGGAAAGAGAACTCTAAAGAAAACACACACACACACCCTAACACAACCTTGTGATTTTAGTTAGGCTAGCTATTGTGTGGGTTGTTAGTTTATTTGTACAGTCCTACCAATTTTTAAATGTTGATGATTCAATCTCTACTACCATAATTGTTGAGCTAAACAACGAGTTTGGAGAGGTTTTGGCATCTTCTATCTATTTATTTAGTTTGATGAAATTAACAGGTGACTAAACAAAACATGCATAACAAAAGGTAAAAATTACATAAAATCCATAATAAACGGATTAACTCTACAAGTTGAATTTTGTCTCTAAAACCAAATCAATAGCCATATAAATGAATTAACTCTACCAGTCAACCTTTGAATTTTTTCTAATTTTCAATTTTGTCCTCCCTTGTCTTGTTGTATACTTTCTTATTCTTTTTTTTTATTTTTTTATTTCTTTTTCTCGGTTTTTGCTTCTCTCCTTTATTTTTATTTTTTTCTTTCTTTGGTTTTTTCTTCTTCCTTTTTATTTTATGTTATTTTCCTTCATTTTTTCGATTTTTGCTTCTCTCCTTTCTTTTTTTCTTTTTTTATTTTCTTTTCTTTCTCCACTTCCCCCATTTTGTTTTGTTTTTTATTTTCTTTCATTTCTCCGGTTTTGCTTCTTTTTTTTTTTTAATTTTCTTTCAATTCTTCAGTTTTTGCTTCTTCTCTTTCTTTTTTCTTTTTTTTTTTTTTAAATTTTCTTTCATTTATCTGATTTTTGCTTCTTCCATTTTTTTCATAAGAATTATGAGGCCAAGTTTCGTACCCAAGACTTGAAAGTACCCAATTCATAAGTGAATTAATACCAACAAGCCGATCATCAAGTTTGATTATTGTAACGAAATATTAAATATAAATAGCAAATGAAGTCTATCAGTGATGGTCACTAATATTTTCTGTCATTGATAGCTTAATCTTTGATGATTCTTTTCACAGAACCACTTACAGAAGTCTATCATTGATAGCTAACTTAGTGAATTCAATTAATAAAGTTGAATCTCGAACTAAAGTGTATGTGGAATGTCTATAAGTTATCACTAATAGCATATTTATTAGTGATAGAAGCTATCAACGATGACATGTTATTTGATGGTAAAAAGAATGATAGAAGTTATCTCTCATAGCATGTTATCAATGATAGAAGCTATCATTGATAACTACGATATAAATGATACCAATGATATCGGTGATAAAACTTAGGCGATATCCATATATCAATTACATCAATGATATAAAAGTCAGTTCCATTTGATGAAAGTCTATCGTTGATAGCTATTGCTAAAAACTATCGGTGATAGCCACTGATTAAAGCTATCAATGATAGTCATAACTATCATTAATATTTGTATATCAATGATATGACTTAGGTATATATCAATAAAATGAATGATATTAATGATATCGGTGATATGACTTGGGAAAATATTAGAGATAATCATTTATGGACCTCTTATTGATAGACTTCTATCACTTATAATTTTAAATGTTATCTTTGAAAGATGATAGTTGTTGGAGTTAGCATACAATTAGCAAAAGCAAACATAATCATTAAGCACTCAAATTCATCCATTTTAGCAACTAAGAAAGGATGTTCATAAAATAGAAAGATGGTTTTGAGAATTTACCTTAAAGACCTTCAACTTCGAATTCAGTTAAATTCTTCACTCCAAAAGGATATAGACCACCAATTGATCTTCCCTACTATTCTTTTGGACCTTAGATTGGGTGGTGGAACCCAAAATGAGTTGAACTCAAGGGAATTTCCGTGAAAATAGTTAATTTTCTGCAGAAATTGAAGAACCCTTCTTCAATTGATTTTTTAACCAAAATTACACTATCTCTCTCTAATCTTAGTTAAAGAACTATGGTTTTAATCAAGTCTTTCATGCAATCTCAACTGCACAATACCTTGACACCGCATCCTTGAGAAATTGGGTGGAATGTGAGTGGGAATTGTGTTAAAAATTGCATAACAATTTAAATTTGTTTCCAAATTTCAAAATTGAATTTAAATAATTCAAATTCAATTTTATTTTTAATTTTGAAACTAATTTTCAAAAAACAAATTTAAATTCAATATTAATTTAAAAATTAAAAAAATTAATTCAATAATTGATTTCAAATAAAATTAATTTTAAATAATTAATTAAACAATTTAATTAATTAAAATAATTCAATATCCAATATTAAATTATTTACACCACCAGTTCCACAAACATGAATCCTCATTCATATAATTTTAATATTTAAATCATATTTAAATATTATCCAATTCTCCAATTTCGTTTAATTCACGAATTAAACATGTAATTATATCGTATATAATTACTGATTCCCTTAATTTGAATTTGAATGTTTCAAATTCTCACATCACGTTATTCTATGGTTTAATTCGTTTGTGAGCTAGTTAGGGGACCTAATGGACCTACAGATCATGGGTTCCAATGATCCGAGATTAAACAGCTAAACTCTTTAACCTAATTAACAAATATTCGTTAACTATCGGGTCACTCCACTGAAGCCTAGTAATTGCACTCCCCTCAATGTAGATATAATTGTGTCAACTCTATATAACCATAATTAGTAAGCCAACCCTTCACAAGTTGTTCGTAATAACAGCTGGGTCAAAAATTGTTTTACCCCCGAGATTACATCTTGTTTCTTAAGTCCTACTAATCCTTTAATGTCCAATTGGTTATTGATCCAATCACTAAACTGAGTCTCTCTCGGGCTAATGACAAAATGGGATCCATTGTTCAAGACCTGGAGTTAGCAATTAAGGAAATAACCTCTCTACTATACCTAAAAACTATTGGGAATGTCCTGGAACTTGCAGTTCATAAATTTTGTGTTACACATTCTATTTATGAATAAGATATTATTGAATATCTTATTCAATAAAGTTGTTGATTTTGCATTCTATTATGAAGATCTGATAAACATATCCATGGCTATAGTATAAATTGGATATCTCATCCTGGTAACACTATTGGATGCGGCCCATTTTATATAGATAATACAAATGATGTAATCCATAGATCATTCATGTAGAGACATGTGAGTGGGGGAATCTTATGCAATGAGTTTGCATAAGATTGGACCTCGAAGTAGTCACTTTTTTAATAATTACAGTTTACTGTTAAAACTGACTATTTCAAACTAAAATGACCTAGGATACCACGATCTTAATCCTGACCTAACTATGAACTCATGTTTATTTCAGGATTATCCTTTTATCTGCATAGGTGAGAGTAGTGCAATAGCACTACTCAATAAGCTTCCCATTTTGGGGATAAGACCAGGTAAAAAGCTGGGGACATAGCTATACAATATGGAATTCACTCCTACTTGATTTAGGGTTAGCAGATAGGCTTTTCTCTTAAGCGCCGATGCCTAGTTTTGAACTTCGGAGACCCGCCCTCTCTTAGTATAGAAGGATATGATTTATAAATGGTATTACAAATTAGTTTTTCAATAGAGGGTTAATGAGAGCTTAAGGTGCCAGATGTATTTATAGTGGTAAAATGATAATTTTATCCAGTTGTAAATATGAACAACTTGTGAAGGATCGACTTACTAATTATGGTCGAAATGAACAAAAATATATCTACAGTGAGAAGAGTTCAACTATCGAGCTATAGTGGTGTGTCTTGATAGTTAACAAATAGTAATTAATTCGATTAAAGAGTTTAATGGATTAATTACAGATCATTGTTGCTCATAATCTGTAGGTCCTTTAGGTCTCTCTACTGGCTCATAAATTGGAATAACAAATTGAGTATTAATTGGATGAATTTTGGAACTAGGGTTATGAATTTAAAATGTTCAAAATGCAATTATTATGGTTTTCTATTTATTGTATTTGATAGAATTAATTAAATACCGTTTAATTTAATAGAAATTAAACAAAAATTGGAGAATCAATTAATATTTAAATTATGATTTAAATATGAAATTGAATCATATTGGTGGAATTAGTATTTTATTGATTTAATATTAAGATATTAAATTAATATTATTTTAATTAAAAAGGTTTAATTAAAATAAAATAAAATTAGTTTTATAAATTAATTTTCTGAATTAATTTGTAAAAATGATTTAAAATAAACTAGTTCTTGGAGGCAATTTTCTGAACAAGAAATGACTTTCAATGTGGGAACGGGTGAAATCATTTTAGCTTATGCAGTGGGAGATGTCAAGCTATTTTTTTAGAGAATCTTTCATCTTACTTAGAAATGTATATTATATACCTAAGATTAAAAGAAACTTAATCATCATTTCCTGTCTGCTAGAAAATATGTGTAGAATATTTTTTAATCTAATGAAATGTTTGTTTTTCAAGAGGTGTTCATAGTTGTTCTGCAAGACTTGAAAATAACTTTTACATATTAAAACCAATTGAAGCAAAGGTCATTCTAAATATAGAGATTTTTAAAACGGCTGAGACTCAAAATAAAAAATATAAAATTTATCCTAACGCCTATCTTTGGCATCTTAGTCTTGGTCACATTAATCTCAAAAGGATTGAGAGATTGGTAAAAAAACGGTCATCTAAGTAAGTTAGAAGATAGTTCTTCACCTCCATGTGAATCATGTCTTGAGGAAAAAATGACAAAAAGATCTTTTTCTGAAAAAGGTCTTCGTGCCAGAGAGTCTCTCGAACTTATACATTCAAACCTATGTGGTTCGATGAGTATAAAAGCACGAGGTGGCTATCAATATTTTTTCAGTTTTATTGATGATTACTCGAGATATGGCTACATTTATTTAATAAGTCGCAAGTCTGAAACTTTTGAAAATTTCAAAGAATTTAAGACCAAGACAGAAAATTTGTTAAGTAAAAGAATTAAAACACTTTGATATGATCAAGGTGGTGAGTATATGGATCTACAATTCCAAAACTATCTAGTAGATCATGGAATTCTATCCTAACTCACGGCACCTGGAACACCATAACTAAACAGTGTTGCAGAGAGGAGAAATTGAACCTTGTTAGACATGGTCTGATCAATGATGAGTTATGCTCAGTTATCCTTTTGGGGGTATGCAGTACAGACTGCAGTATATATTCAAAATGTTATTCCTTCAAAAAGTGTTTCGGAAACACCATATGAATTATGGAAAGGACGCAAAAATAGTTTACATCATTTCCGTATTTGGGGTTGTCCAGCACACGTGTTGGTACAAAATCCTAAGAAACTGGAAACACGTTCGAAATTATGCCTATTTGTAGGATACCCTAAAGAAAATAAAAGAAGGACTATTCTATGATCCCCAAGAAGACAAAGTGTTTGTATCGACAAATACTACATTCTTGGAAGAAGATCATATTAAAAATCATCTACCTTTAAGTAAACTAATATTACAAGAAATCACCAAAGATGCTACAGAAAAATCAACAAGAGTTGTTGATCAAGCTGGTCGATCAACAACTGTTGTTGTCCCGTCATGTTCATTTCAAGAGTTGAGTATGCCTGGACGTAGTGGGAGGGTTATTCAGCAACCTGAACACTATATGCGTTTAACAGAAACTCAAAACGTCATACATGATGATGGATTAGAGGATCCATTAAACTTTAAAAAGGAAATGGAAGATGTTGACAAGGAACAGTGGATAAAAGCCATGGACGTTGAAATAGAGTGTATGTATTTCAACTCTGTCTGGGAACTTGTAGATCAACCACATGGGGTTAAACCTATAGGTTGCAAATAGATCTACAAAAGAAAATGAGACTAAACTGGTGAGATGCAAACCTACAAAGCCGGACTCGTGGCAATGTGGTCTAGGGCAAGTGGGAGAATATTTATGGCATTAGAGATGCCTAGTTTATTATATTTTCCCTTTTATGTTTCTGAACATTGCATTGTATATATTTGTTCTCACTGGAGTTTTAAACCAAGTGGGAGATTGTTGGGAATTTCCTAGCACTCGCAGTTCGTAAATTTGTGTTAAACATTCTATTTATCAATAAAATTTTATTGAGTATCTTATTCAATAAAGTTGTTGATTTTGCATTCTATTATGAAAATATAATAAACATATCCATGGCTGTAGTATGAATACTTTAATTTTATGTGGTGACATAACCTAAATATAAGTATATGGATGAAATTGAGTATCTCATCCTGATAACACTATTTGATGCATCCCATTTTGTATAGGTAATACAAATTATGTGATCCACAGATCATTCATGTAGAGACATGTGAGTAGGGGCATTCTATGCAATGAGTTTGCATAAGACTGGACCTGAAAGTAATCACTTTTCTTTATAACAACTGTTTACTGTTAAAACTGACTATCTCAAACTAAAATGACCTAGGATAATACGATCTTAATCCTAAGCTAACTATGAACTCGTGCTTATTTCAGAATTATCCTTTGATCTGCATAGGTGATAGTAGTCCAACAACACTGCTCAATAAGCCTTCCATTTTGGGGAAAAGACCGGGTAAATAGATGGGGACATACTATGCAATATGGAATTCAATCCTACCTGACTTAGGGTTAACAGATAAGTTGTTCTCTTAAGCGTTGATGCCTAGCCTTGAACAACGGGGCCCCGCCCTCTCTCAGTAGAAGAGGATCTGATTTATAAATGGTATTACAACAGTTGTTCAATAGAGGGTCAGTGGGAGCTTAAGGTGCAAGATGTATTTACAGGGGTAAAATGGTAATTTTGACACAACTATAAATACAAACAACCTATAAACGATCGACTTACTGATTATGGTTGAAATGGACAGAAGTATATCTACAGTGAGGAGAGTGCGACTATCGAGCTATAGTGGTGTGTTTTGATAGTTAACGAATAGTAATTAATTCAATTAAATATTTTAACGGATTAAATACAAATCGTTGGAGCTCATAATTTGTAGGTCCATTAGGTCCCTCTACTGGATCATAAATTGGAATAGCAAATTGAGTATTAATTGGATGAATTTTGGAACTAGGGTTATGAATTTGAAATGTAAAATTCAATTATTAGGAGCTTTAGATTTATTGTATTTAATACAATTAATTAAAAATCGTTTAATTTAGTTGAAATTAAACAAAAATTGGAGAATCAATTAATATTTAAATATGAAATTGAATCATATTGGTGGAATTAGTATTTTATTGATTTAATATTAAGTTATTAAATTAATATTATTTTCATTAAAAAGGTTTAATTAAAATAAAATAAAATTAGTTTTATAAATTAAATTTTTAGATTAATTTGTAAAAATTTTGAACAAATACTTAATTTGGGTAATTATAATTTAATTCATTCCTCATTAATTCTATCATAGGCTACTCAAAAGGTACATAAGATTATTTGAATTAAAAACTTAGTCTGCTCAATTAGAATTTGAAACGGTAGTCCATAAAATCAAGTTGATTAAGAGAAAAGCAAGAATCCTTAACCAATCAATTAATGAATAGACATTAAGATTCAAGGCAAAACTAAGCCAGTTAATCGTTTTCTATCGTCTAAATAATTAATTGATCGAAATTTATCTAAATTAGAAAGTAAATGCTTGCTATTTAATTCCCAAATTAACACAACAAACTTGCTTAACTCATGTTTATAGGTGACGACTACCTAACGATTACAAATTAGGGTCAATCAAAGCAATCAATTAAACATGCATAGTGACTTTGTCAGATTATCCCATACACGAAAATTGAAGAATATGCTCAAGATAAATTTCATAAATTCATAATAAAACTCATAGAATTACAAAACCAGTCTCAAGAATCAAATTGGAATGAAACTAAACTAACAAACCCAAGCTATGTTCTTACCCTTTAATCACTAAACATACTCGAACTCAATACAATTGGCAAAGGAAAGAATGCTTTTTAGAGTTTTGGTATAAAAGTGGGCTAAAACTAGGCTGAAACGGAGTGATGGCGTACACAATTGGGTGTACTAGATCTGATTCTATCAGCTGGATCCAAATTCTCTTTTTATAAAGTTGCTGTAACATCGCAACGCTAGGAAGGGCATCAGGCAGGCAGACGTTGCCAATTGCAGCACTGGCCAAGTGTCAGGCAGGCATTACAATGCTGACTTGATGCTGTGTTGCACGCGCACGAAGGTTATACAATCGTCAAACTCTGTAACGTCGCAATGCTCTGAAGAAGCATTCCAACGCTGATGCCTATCTTTCAGCATCAAGGTACGTTGCGATGGTGGCGTCATGGAATCTCCGGAGTGTTGCAATGCTCAGAGCAGCGTTGTGACGCTGCTTTCCGTCCAAGCATTCTGTCAAATAGCATCAAGCTAGTGTTGGACTCAAGCTTAATCAGAGCATTGCGACGCTTGGCAGTGTAGCAGCCTGCTTATTTCATCATTTGATCGATTTAGCTCCTAACTTCGTCATTTTAGTGCCTTTTAGTTTCAAAAGCTTCATTCCACTTTTTGTACACTAGAGTCCTACAAAATAATCAATTCAACCAAATTAAGTAGCTAAACAACACTGAGTGAAGCGGATGAAGATAGCACATTTCAAGTGTTATCAATCTTATACAAACTCTTTGCATAGGATGCCTTCACTCGCATTTCTCTACATGAACGAATCAGGATCACTTCGTTTATAGCACTTTACAACAATTGTAATATCTATAAAATGAGCTGCATCCAATAGTATTCCCAGAATAAGGTACCCAGCCATATCCGTATACTATAGACCATTTTCACTATTTACTTGAACTTGATCCACTCTTATGTCTCCACATAAAGTTCAAGTACTCATGTAATAGCCATGGATCTTAGTTTATTGGATTTAGGTTATTACTAAAATGAAATGAGCAATTCAAACATTCAATAACAAGTTTTTGAATCAAACTTCAATAACATCTATATTGATTAACAAAATAATTTTATTTTTACAAACCACGAGTTTAGGACATAAAACCCAACAAACTCCTATTTGAACTAAAACTCCAGTGGTAACACACATTTGTACGAATAATGTTGAGTTTTTAATTTTTGAAAGAGAAATATAATAAACTAGGGCATCACATACCCATAGTTTGTTTTTACTAGGTATCATATACCTTAGGGTCTTTCTACCACTTGCCTTAGATTATATAACCCATAGTCTTAGACTCATTAGATGACCCTCAAACACTTTAGCCTAGAGGACCCCTATAAAAATATCAATATGCAGTATACTTCTAATTATCAACAAATAGGGAACACATCTTATACCCTCAACTTCTTAATTCTTGATGCCATCACCAAGTATTGGTGCCTTGAGATTCTATTAAACCCATGTTATTGCTAGACCGTCACACAACCCTCCTACTACATTGAGACACTCTCAACTCTTTGAGTAAGATGCATCTGACCAAAACAACTCTCAATGACTCTTATTGATTTTCTATAACTACTATGGAAACTTGACACAATACTAGCTTTCTCATAAAATGATGATTTCTCATATGTAATTCTTCAAGTAATGTAGCATTTATCGATACAAATACTTGATTTTCTTATGGGTTGAAGATGTATACTGTTTTTGGGTAACCTATGGATAGGCATACTGTTTTGAGCACTGTTCTAATTCCTTAAGGTTCAACACCAACACAAGTGTTGGTCGTTCCCAAATTCTGAAAAGTGTAAACAACCATTACATGTCATAAACAGCCTTTTATGACCTCTCCACATCTCATGTGGAGTTTCACTTTCAGAAACACTTTTAATGGAATGATGTTCAAAAAGTATATAAAAGTCACTATCGTATATTCCCAAAACAATTTATTCAACTGAGCATAACTCATCTTTCAACCAAACCATATCTAACAGGATTCTATTTTTCTTCCAAAGAAAGTTGTGATTGGATTCCATGTTCTATCAAATAGTTCTGGAAATCTCAGACTTGATGTACTCTCCACCTCGATCTGATCAAAGTGTCTAACAAATTTTTATACACCTTGAACTTTTCAAGTGTTTTAGACTTATGATCAAGTTAGGTAAATATAAATGTACTTTGAATATCATCAATAAAATTGATGAAATATTCATACCCTCCTCGTGCCTTGACATTCATCGGACTATAGAAGTCTAAATGTGCGAGCTCTATGGGTTCTTTGGCTCCTAAGCCCTTTTCTTAAAAAAGATCTTTTGGTTATCTTATCTTCAAGACAAGACTTAAATAATGTTAAAAGGTTATCTTCTAATTGATTTAGATGACCACTTTTAACCATTGTTAATCCTATTAAGATTTATGTGACCAAATCCTTAATTGCCAAAGATAAGTACTTGAAAAAACCTTTGCCTTTTATTTTTCAGCCATTTTAAATATCTGAATATTTGAAATGGTCTATGCTTTGGTCGGTTTTAACATAAAAGTTGTTTTATAATAGAACAAAAAACATATTTTGCTAATGAAAACTTCATTTATGTTAAAAGATACTTTTATACAAATGTTTTGTACAAAAGATAGATATAAAACTTTTCATTACATAAACAAGATGTACATTATCTAATATAGTGGATCTATCTTTTGATCACAACTTCAGGAACTCCCACTGATTTTTCTGAGATAAACTCCATTGTTCACATCTTTGAGAGTCTATCTCTTCATCTGCAAGCATTCTTCAGAAACTAATTTTCTTATTTTACTCTTTCCGCTTTCTTTTTTGCTAGGTACCTTAGGCAGTTTCTCATTCAGTGCCCATCTTTGTTGCAGTAGAAATACTTTCCTTCGTCTGCAACTTTAGCCTTATCTTTGCGGTCAATAGGAGCCTTCCTCTTCCCCTTACTCTTTTTCATCTGAACACTTTTGTTCTTGGAAGAAGAAGAAGAGTCAAGCTTTATCTAAGAGGATGATCCTCTTCTGTTTGCAGTTGCAACATTTACCTCTACTTCCCGTCCCTTAGTTTTCAAGAGGTACTGATAAGTCTGTAGCTCATTGAGAAGAGAGGTCAATTATATTCTATCTTGCTCATCATCGCATTTGTGTGGAACTGTAAGAAGCTCTTTGGAAGAGACTCTGGAATAAAACTGACCTGACTTTTTCTCGTCTATAACAGCTTCATTTACTTCTGCCACATTGAAATGGACCATCATGTCCAGGACATGTTCTCTAACAGAGACCCTTTCTTTCATACAACAGTTATAAATGTACTTGATGGCATAATGTCTAAGGGAGAAGAACGGCTGTCCAAACATCCCCTGTAGGGATTCCATAATCTCTTCTGCATATGCATGTGATCGGGTTTCTTCACCATAACGTCAGATATATTGGCAAGAATATAGGCTTAGGCTTCTTCATTTGCTTTTGTCCATTTGTCATATGCTTTCCAAACAGTTCAGTTTGCGTTTGAGTCGAGCTTAGGAGGACATCCTCAGTAAAAATGAACCTCAGATCATCTATTACCAGTATTGTATTCAGGTTTGATTTTCGTGTAGTATAATTGTCCCCATTAAATTTCTCAAAAGCCATTAACTGTATTAATGAGCTACTCATCTCTAAAAGTATAAACAAATTTTATTAGTGAATTGCTTTTAAATCTAATCATGTTTTAGCAAAGTAATAATGTACCCAAACATCATTATTTTATTTGCAACGATACTTTAGTGAGTCAAAATAGATGCTATCGAGGAGTAGTCAAATAATCCTTCACTAAAGTAAGACATTCTTGACTAAATACTAATTCCAGAATAACTCATATTCCTATAATCATTTAGTTACTTTTTTCGGTCAAGAACTTACTAGCACTTAGTAATTCTTGTAAGTGTAACCCTTCATTTTTAGACGTCAAAGGTTGGCCCTAACGATGCTACCGAATTGGAGTGTTAAGGTTGGGAATCGATATAAGAAATCCTATCCATTTTTGGAGTTTCAGTTGTTTCGAATCCCATGTTACGTTGCATAAAAATGACAAATAGGTGTGACATAGGAATGTCACGGTCCAAACTAATGGAAAAGACTGCAGGACACGTTGACACACATTCTTCACCTACTTACTATGAACTACTTCGCCTATTCACTCTGCTATTGACCCATGCAAACACTTTCTAAATGGAGATCACTCCTAGGGTGACACAAAGCCTAGCATGAATCTCCCGGTGTGAACTCTTAGGGATGTGAGAGCTAAGAACAACATATGTGTATGTTATTAATCTCCTACTGAAGTGTTCTATTTGTTTTGGGTAAATGATCACTTAGATATATTCCGGCTAATAAACAACCTAAGTCTAGGTGATTATCCAAGTATAACGTTTATATTTGGATTTAACCTACGATGTCTAGGTGATAAATAAGTTTAAAAACCTCACATTGCTCACACATGCTCATAAAACCGTGTTAACAACGCTCAATTATTCGATTATAATCCTCAGGTAGGAGGTGTTTCGTAAACCGTCAACCTAAATACCTCCAACCTTAGACAGAATTATAGATCAGTTGAGTTTGTGACCAATGTTTTACAAGATAATGAACCTATTTTAACTATTAAAACAAATTGTTATTTGTTAACCCTAGAAGCATGCATCTTATCTTTTTTATGGATTTAAAATCTCTAATCCAGTTTTAGAACAATTATAAAACAATAGACATGCTAATCATCCATAACATTCATCAATCATTTTAGAATTTAATGTAACACCTTATATAAAAAATTTGAAACCCTAAACACTCATACTATATATTATAACTTTTATAACATACTTTCAATGCATGGTACATGCTTTCCTATGGTGGGATTTTAAATCTACATTGAATACTATATGCACATACAAGATTTATTTAATTATAACATACATTCATAATGCATAAATAATTAAACACACACTGATATGGACCAGTTTTGGCATTCCAATCAAGCAAAAACCTAAAATAGACTAAAATTATTACAATAATAATCAAAACTGGCCTCAAAATGCTTCTGGACCGTTTGAACCGACCCAAACCAAACCCGAACAGCCCAAATCGGACCTTGAAAGCACCAAAATGGGTTGAATCGACCAAAAGGGGCTGAATCAGACTTCCAAGACCCGAACTGGCTGAATCGGTTCACTTGAACTGTCGATTGTGTCGCGCACGCAGTTTCTGGGCTGGGATGAATAGCATTGTGATGCTTCATCCCAGCATTGCAACGCCTCAGGCTCTTGAAGAATAGTGTTCTAACGCTTTGTGGGCAGCGTTGCAACGCTGCCTAGTAATAGCTTTACTCTTAAATTGCTACAGCTGACCTTTCTTGCTTCTTTATTCAATTGATTTTCGTATTGACTGTATTGACTCTAACAAATATATAGACTCTTAATCACACATTAAGACCGATAAAAAAAAGACAATTATAACAATTAGCACTTAATTGAAGAGAAATGTCAAAACTGAAATTATCCATATCAACAACCATTTCATACAACCTAAGAAAATCACCCACCAAGCTAAAATTAACACGAATTGAGTTAGCGTGCAATTTGCGGAAGAAAACAGAATCATTAAGCACTCTAATTCATCAGTTTTAGCAATTAAGAAAGCATGTTCATAGAATAGAAAGAGGGTTATGAGAATTTACCTTTTAAGACCTTCTTCAACTTCGAATTCAACTTGATTCTTCACTCCAAAAGGATGTTGATCACCACTTGATCTTTCCTAATATTCTCTTGAACTTTAGATTGGGTGGTGAAACCCTAAATGAGCTGAACTCAAGGGAATTTTGGTGAAGGGAGTTAATTTTCTACAGAAATTGAACAACCCTTCTTCAATTGATTTTTCAGCCAAAATTACACTACCTCTCTCTTTAACCTCAGCTGAAGAACTCTGGTTTTAATCAAGTACTTCATGCAATCTCAATTGCACAATACCTTGACACCACATCCTTGAGAAATTGGGTAGAATGTGAGTGGAAATTGTGTTAAAAGTTGGATAAATCCACTAATGGGTTTTTCTAAATTTAAAAATTGAATTTCAATAATTCAAATTCAATTCTTTTTAGTTTTGAAACTAATTTTCAAAAATAATTTTAAATTCAATATTAGTTCAATAATTAATATAAAATTTCATTATTTTTATAAAAAAAAAATAATTGAATAATTAATTTTCAAATAAAATTAATTTTAAATAATTAATTAAACAATTTAATTAATTAAAATAATTTCATATCCAATATTAAAGTATTTATACTACCACCAATTCCACAAACATGAATCCTCATTCATCTAATTTTAACGTTTAAATCATATTTGAATGTTATCCAATTCTCCAATTTCATTTAATTTGATAATTAAACATGTAATTATATCGTATATAATTACTAATTTCCTTAATTTAAGTTTGAATGTTTCAAATTCTCTCATCACGTTATTTTATGGTTTAATCCGTTTGTGAGCTAGTAAGGAGACGTAATAGACCTACAGTTCATGGGCTTCAACGATCCGAGATTAACCAACTCAACTCTTTAAGCTAATTAACCAATATTTGTTAACTATCGGATCACTCCACTAAAACCCAGTAGTTGCACTCCCCTCACTGTAGATATAATTGTGTCTACTCGATATAACAATAATTAGTAAGTCAATCATTCACAAGTTGTTCGTAATAACAGCTGGGTCAAAAGTTGCTTTACCCCTGAGATTACATCTTGTTTCTTAGGTGCCACCAATCCTCTCATGAACAATTAGTTTGTGATCTAATCACTAAACCGAGGCCTTAGGGGCCCCTTGTTCAAGACCTGAAGTCAGCACTTAAGGGAACAATAACCTTTTTACTATCCCTATAAGCGGGAAAGAATGAATTTCATTTTTCACCCTATGTCCTTAACTATCTACTCGGTCTTACATCTAAAATGGGAGGCTTATTGAGTCGACATTGTGGAGCCAACCCTCACCCATGGAAATTTAAGGATAATCTCGAATAAATAGGAGTTGGCCGCATCCAACCCTCACCCATGAACGAATTAGTATCACTTCGTTTGTAGCACTTTACAACAATGGTAACATCTACAAAGTGCGCCGCATCCAATAGTGTCCCCAAAGTAAGGTACCCCGTCTTATCTGTATACTGTAGATCATTTTGACTATTTACTCGAACTTGATCCACTCTTATATCTTCACATAAAGTTCAAATACTCATGTATTAACCATGGATCTTAGTTTATTGGATTTAGGTTATTTTGAAAACGAAATGAGCAAATTCAAACAGTCAATAACAACTTTATTTAATCAAACTTCAATAACATCTATATTAATTAACTTAATAAATTTATTGTTTACAAACCATGAGTTTTAGGTCATAAAACCCAACAATAGTTTCCTTTCAAAAGTTAATAACTATTTATAAAATTCTGTCATTATTATCCACTGATAGTCTGAGGTGTTAATATTTGAAGTTTGATTCCAATTGATCAAGTGTATCAATGATAGCCACTGAAAACTGATAGCTAATAAAAGGTGATATTTCAAGTATTACTATTTTAAGGTTGTATTAGTATTTCTCAAATTGAAAGTTATCGCTGATAGAAACTATCAATGATAATAACTAATAGTAGCTATCAATTGCTATCACTTATAACTACTATCAGTGATAATTTTTAATTTGAGAAAATCGGAAGAAGAAGCGCAAAATGGTGGGCTGCATGTGGCCTTTTTAGTTATTTACCTATATAGTTATCACTAATAGTTGTCATCAATGATATTTGGCATTAATTTTGTACTATATTCCTAATATATTTATCCTTGTTCTATCTCTTTTATTATTTGGAGTCTAATTGATATTTGTGCCATCAGTCTTAAAAAAAAAAAAATTAAAAATGGGCTTAGTACTTTTCGGGCCCAATTTTTAGCTCGACCTCACGCTACTGAAAAGCTTTTTTTGCTCTCACTACAGAATATGTACATATTTATTTTAAGAAATGCATCAAAAAGATACTGTTTGTGTTTCTGCTTCGGAATTAGGATTATTAGAAATGTTAAAGTTTGTGTTTGGAGTCAAGATTGGGTTTGTTGGTTTCTGATGCATGTGTTTGAATTGTATGGTTGAATGAATTGGATTTTTTGCAAAAAAAATACTACTATAGATTTTTTTTAAATGTATTTTATCCTTCGTATTACCCGAATTTGTGATATACTACATCACTTTCAATTTCATTACGCATACTAATATTTTAAATTGGAAAATTTTGATATCCAATTCTAATTTTTTTTTTCCTGCTAACTTGCAATATGTAACAATCTAGGGAGTTATTTTGTATTGGTTTAAACATTTATGAACTAATCGAGTTATTTTGTATTGGTTTATGCATATATGAACTAATCTTTTTTTTTTTTTTTCTTTTTATGGTTAGAAAATCTTGATTTTAGTTTCTAGTACAAACTTTTATTTAATGTTAAAATGTTGGTGTAATCAAGAGACTAATGTTGTGTATTGATTTAAATATCCTTATCATCCTCAACTTTTTACCTTGAAAATTTAATTACTTGTGATCTAGTTGATAACCTCCTCATTTCTAATTTCTCGTTTTTTATTTATATTTTTATTAAGAACTAAAAATATAATATGTTTGATAACTATTTCTATTTCTTGTTTTTTATATAGTGAAATAAAATTTATTACTAATAATATGATAAGATATATAACATTGATTAAAACAAATATGAAAACAATATAAAGAGTACTTTATAATATTTAATACAATGTCAAACCCAAAATAATAACAATAATAATTATAATAAATTGTAGCCTTCACATATTTCTTAAATTTGATATGGAATGTAATCTCCCACTCCAACCAATTTACATTAAATAATTTGTATGTTGTCTATCAAATTATGTAATTAATTTTTAAACGATCAATAATTAATTACATAACATGATACTTATATTATGTGTCAATTTATAATTAAACATTTAAGCGGGAGAATCGAGCATATCCATATTTATTTAATTCAATAGTAATCTTTTCCTTTAAAAAGTGAACACGTTTTACATTAGCCAATCATACACACATGAAATCTAAATTAAAGGAGAGAGAAAAAGAGAGAATTTTTTCTTTGAAAGTTCATGCTTAATATGAATATTTTATTAATTTATTTATTTATACAAAAATTAATGAAAAATAATAGAGATTTCAAAATTTAAGAACAACTAAAAGGAAATAATTTAAAAAGAAAATAGTTAGGATGGGAGAGAGAAAGAGAATAGATGAAAAATATGGGTTGTAGCTAGTGGGATGGTTTATTTGTAATGAATGTGGATTGGTCCACGAAATTTATCATCTAATTTTAGATCAAATAATTTAATTATTCTCTACCTTATTTTACAATAGTGGTAGCACAGGTCAAATTCAGGGAATCAAAGAGTTTCCTAGATTGTTAGAACAATATTTATTGCATTCGATTCGCAAGCTATCCTAACCTATCGTTTCTTAGCGATCAACTTAAGATTAAATGTCACACATCAAATATTAATCTAAAGCAATAACCATAAAATCCACAAGCGTCCGATAATATGATCATAATATAATATAAACTAGAACTGAATCCAACAAACACAATCAAACTCGGTCCGAAAACCCACAAGTACATAAAAATAGAGATAAATCCTAAAATCCAAGCTAGAAAGAGATACCTTAGCCCATAATCGGCATGTCCGACATATCCGACATCATTTTACTTGATTATAGAAAGAAGATTGAAAGAACTCTAAAATCTAATGTTGTAGATGGATAGATGACAAAAAAGCAAAGAAAATGATTGGTCATTCTCCCAAAATGGCCATCCGGATCAAAAGATCTGACCTAAAAACCAAAGTCTAGGTTTTATAACCGTGCAACGACACCGCAACACTGCATCATTTTTCAACATTCTATGAAGAGCATCGTGCCCCAGTTCCACAGGACACCACGACGCTCTTGTCTGAGGACACTTTGTCATTTTCTCTCCGGTTTGAAGTCTCAGATGCCTTTTTTAACATTTAATTGCACCAAATTAATCCCCAATGGCCCGTAACACTCTGGAATGCTTGTATTACTCAAGATCCAACAAATATAAATATTTAAGTACATTAAATATCATAAATGGGCAAGATTAGAGACACTAAGATAGTGCATTCTTAGTGCTATCATGGATAGCGACAAGCATAGATTCCAAATCCATTTCAATCCAACCTTATTACGATTAACTACCCCTAAAACTAAATAGAAACATAACAAGAGTACCGTCTATTCTATCCATCTTGCCAACCTATCAATTGCACTATTTCGAGATATACTCATATGTGGAACTTTTTATTTGCAATATCAACTAACAATAATATCTTAGTTGTTATTGATTTGACAGATTTGAGGTTTTCGTCCTCTCTATGAGTGTAACTCCATCACTTTTTTACTATTGAACTCAATAATATATTATATGAGTGATGCATCCATGAGGTCCTTTACAATCCTTAATTCCATAATTGTCATCATCTTCAAAAAAGCAAAATATTATAAAAATCGATCACAACTTTGCAACCAAGCCTAGCCGGCCTGTCATCACATAAAAGAAATCAACAATTCTTTGGAACTTCACAAATGCAAATTATATAAAGAAATCAATATTGAACAAAATTTTGAAAAAATCAGGATAAGATAATATAAGATTTTAACTTAGTATAAGTATTCGCTTTTTAATAGTACTTATAATTTTTCTTAAAAAAAAAAATCTAATGAATTTTTGTATTAAGATGCCAGAGAGGCAGATGGAAGAAATTTATTCGATGCAATGACATCCTAAATTCACAAGGAAAATTCAGATGTCCACTCAGCATTTAAATTTTCTATTCTAGCTGGTTTTGTTGCTTTATTAGTTACAATATTACACAAATGAGGGCAAAATCTATAAGAAATTTCTTAAAAATTCTTCATTAGTTCTTTGATTTCTTCAATCTAGAATCCTGCTTCTCCCAAGAACGCCTCTCGTGAAATTAGGTATAATGCTTGTTTGCAGTGAGATTCAACTAACAATTTTTGGCCATCCATTGAAATACAAATAGTAAAAATTCCAAAATAGCCAAGATTATTCCGCTAAGGAGGTTCATAGTTCAAATCCAAAAATCGAAGGACCATAGCCTTAAGAGAACCGCAAGAGGATCTCACAACAACGCTTAGTCCAGTCGAAGAAGGATTTAGTTTCCATGTTGCATCCACATTTAGAGTTTTTTAATTATTAGTTCATTAATAATTTTATTAATTGATCTATTAAAATTACATGAGGTTACCAGATTAATTTCTTAAAATATAAAAATATTTTTTTCTCAAAAATAAGTAAATAAATAAAATAAAAATATAGGAAGTTTAAAGTATTCAATATATATTAAATTCAATCTTATGTTTAATAAATTATTATTATTTAAAAATATGAAATATATTAAAAAATGAGTTGTTTTCAAATATAGAAAAATAAACCAAAATATTTACTAGCAACGAATAATAAATATGACAAAATATTTATGGTCAAACACAATGCGGTAGCATTCTCTTAGTTTATTTGATTTATTTTCCACTTATAAAGCAATTCTTAGAACCAATGGTGGATCTACCCAACGGTCAAAGGGGCACATGCCCTTCAAATTATCGTTTTTTTTTCCTTTAAATTTTAAATGTACATTGTAAGTAACAATTACTAATATATATAAGTAAATTCATACTATTAGTCAAAATCCTTTTTTGGAACGTTGGTATTATCATGTGCATATTCCCACGCAACTCACGTTGGAATTTGATTTTTTTACGTTTGAATTCGTTTTTTATATCAAGTTTTATATTCTTGTTAATCTTTTTAGTTTTTATACTTATTAATCTATGTGGTAAATTTTAATATTTTTATTATAAATACTCTATGAATATTTTTGTAGAGTTTGTTCTATATCAATATAGAGATATTTAAAAAGAAAATACTAAAAAAGATTGAGTGTAATCTTCAGAAAAAATAAGTATCTCTAATTTTGATAAATCTTATATAAAAATCAATTTAGGAGAATTACTAGGCATCCTAGTTTAAGAACTAAAATTTCTTATTATAATTATAATATTCAAGTTCATGTTCGTAGAACATATTTATAAAAAGGTTTTTGTCAACCTCGATACCATACTTTCTCATTCAAAAAATTTGGAGCAAAATCAAAACGATTTAATCAAGGGTGGTTTAAAGAATATTCTAATTGATTAGAATACAATATTTCAAAAAATGTTACATTTTGTTTATATTGCTACTTGTACAAACTAGAAGTAAATGAAGAATCAGGAGATGACTGTTTTGTTAATGAAGGATTTTATTAATTGGAAGAAAAAAGAAAAAAGAAAAATTATTAATTCATGTAGGTGGTTCTAATAGTGCACATAATTAAGCTAGGGATAAATGTAAGACCCTTTCAAAGCAAAAGCAATATATCAAGACTTTTTTAAATAGGATGTTTGACCAAGCACGAGTTGAGTATCAAACTCGATTAGGTGCAACATTTGTATGTATAGTGCCCTCTATATAAAATTTATAAATCCCCCACTGCTTAGGATAAAATATTTTTTCTTACAATATGTGGAGTGAAGAAATAAAAAAAAAATTGATAACGAGGCCGTTATAGTACTTAATTGTGCTAATTGAACTATGCTAATGTTGACAAAATGATGACTCTTAAATTCCCCAAAAAGATAATTAAGAATTTAATCTTTAATAATGTTAAAGTGTTGATATAATATTAAATTTACTTTCATCTATTAGTTTAACCTTTTGTGACGATTGGTGATTTAATATGATATTGGAACAAGAAGTCCATGAAATCTTGCTCAAATCTTGTAATATTATTTCCTTCCAAATTAATATTGTAATCATTTCCTCTATAGAGCACATAAAAAGCATTTAAGAACAATTGTGTATTTGTTTATATGTATACAAATGGTGTTTGGTAGCATTAAAATTGTTGGAGGCAATAGTTCAGAATGAATAGAGAATTATGGAGAAACTTCATGGACTGAATGCTTTGGCATTAGGCTCAATTTAAGCTTTGATAGTTACTTACGTACAAAGGTAGAGGACACCTTTATTCATAGCTGTCAATAGAACTCTCCAAAGAATACTAGTTAATATCCTAAGAAATAGTTCTTTAAAAAATTATATAACCTTCATATTCTTAGAATGGATCTCTCTAAAACATTACCTTACCCTAGACATATTTTAAAAAGTCATATAAAAAAACTCATTAACATTTAACAAACACAACTTTTTATTTTTTTTAAGAAAATGATAATAGTAATATAAAATGAGAAACAGAAAACAATAATTTTGAATATTTTAATCTACATTTTTGTCTATAAATATAGGCGCCACTTTTCAAGCTCTTCATCACAAAGATGGCTTCTTCCAACAACATGTTAGCCCTGCTTCTTGGGCTGCTCATGGTGGTTCTCACCAAACCGGCCGTCGGAGATTACGTTGTTAACCCTAAACCTCTAAACCCACCCCCAGTTCCCATTTACAAACTACCCAAACCTCCGGTGGCTCCAATTTACAAGCCACCAGTTGCTCCAATTTACAAGCCTCCCAAACCACCAGTGGTTCCAATTTACAAGCCTCCCGTGGCACCAATTTACAAGCCTCCCAAACCTTTGGTGGATCTAATTTACAAGCCACCCAAGCCTCCGGTGGTTCCGATCTACAAGCCTCCCAAGCCTCCGGTGGTTCCGATCTACAAGCCTCCCAAGCCTCCGGTGGTTCCAATCTACAAGCCTCCCAACCCTTACAAGCCTCCGTACAAGCCACCGACATTGAACTGAGTTCAACGAGTTTGTGTGTTGAAGTGAAGCAGTCTAATAAATGAAGCTAAATTAGCATAAATAAGAGCTTTTAGCAGCTCATTGTTTATGTTTATCAGTGCTCATCTTTCTTCTTTGTAAAGCAGGACATGAGGAAGGCCATTTGGTTGATGGTGTTTCCAAAAATAAATCTACTTGCTCTTCTTGATCTTGGCTATTTTTCATGTTTGTACTATTGGCAAATTCAATAATAAGAAAATCTTAACCGCAAAATATGTTGAAAATTAAACATGTTTTTATTAGATAAGTTATAGATGAATTAATTTATGAGAGTTGGAAAAATTAAAAGATGAGAGTTAATTAAGTATGTTAGCATACGAGTTAAAAAAGTTTCACATAAATTAAGTGTAGGATTTTAATTATTTCATGTATATTTAATGAGGGTGTGAGTTATGTATTTATATTTACCCATGACAATCCTATAAATAGGATTGATACTGACATTGTTGATGTATCTAAGTGTGTAGAGAAGAACACACAAAAAGTGTTCAATCAAAAGAGTGAACCAAGTTTGAAAAGTCTTTCAATTAAATGTGTTTTTATTTCCTCTAAAATGATCGTTCATTGGTTATTTATTTGTGAGTGTCCATCACACGCTTCCAACAAAGTGGTATCAAAGCTTGAATTTGAAAAACAATAATTGTTTTGTAAATAGCAAATAACAATTTGGTTCCCTTCCAAGTGCATCGACTTATGAAGGGAAATTATAGCAGTTAGTGTATTCATATGAAAGTTCTACTTGGTTCACAAGATGTATGGGACATTGCTACAAGAAAGTCATGCAACTCTAAATCATGCTCAACGAGAAGCTTTGCAAAATACAAGAAAGAAAGACCAAAAGGCTTTCACCATCATTCATCAAGCCATCGAAGATCCAAATTTTGAGAAAATTTCTAGAGCAACTACTACACATCAGGAATGAAAAATTTTGGAGAATACATACAAAGGAGTAGATCGAGTCAAGAAGGTTCGCCTCCAAAAATTGAGAGGTGATTATGAATCACTACATATGAAGGAATTTGAATCAGTTTCAGATTGTACTTCAAGATTGCTAGCAGTAGTAGATGAAATGAAAAGATATGGTGAGAAGATAGATGACGAGCAAGTGGTAGAAAAGGCACTTCGCTCATTAGATGAAAAATTCAATTTCATCGTTGTAGCTATTGAAGAATCAAAGGATTTGAGAATAATGTCCATTGATCAACTTATGGGTTCCTTACAAGCCCATGAAGAGAAGCTTCTCAAGAAGAACAGACAAACAACTGAGCAACTTTTTCAGTCAAAGTTGCAATTGAGAGATAAAGAAGATAGCCAAGAAAGAGGCAATCGAGGTGGAGGACGTAGTAACAATCGCGGATGTAGTGATTTTAGAGGTCGAGGTCGAGGAAATTACGGTCAAAGAAAATTTGATGAGAGTAATTCAAACTCTAATTCATCAAGAGGTCGTGGAAGACAAAATTATTCGAGGTCAAATGGAGAAAGATCAAATAATGAAAAAAAATATGATAAAAGGTAGGTTGAATGTTATAACTAAGATATGATAAAAGGTAGGTTGAATGTTATAACTATCATAAATTTGACCATTATTCCTAGAAATGTAGGAATAAAGTAGAAGAAAATACAAATTATGTTGAGAAAGATGCAGAAAGCGATGAGTCATCATTGTTTCTAGCATGCAAAGGTGAATAAACATATGAAAATAACACATGGTATCTTGATAGCGGTGCAAGCAATCACATTTGTGGATATAAGTCAATGTTTGTGGAACTTGATGAATCTATTGGTGATAATATCATATTTGGTGATGCCACAAAAATTTCTGTTAAAGGAAAATGTAAGATTTTGATCAACTTGAAGAATGGGAATCATGAGTTTATCTCTAATGTTTATTATGTGCCCGATATGAAGAACAATATTTTGAGTTTGGAACAAATCTTAAAGAAATGCTATTATATTTTGATGAAGAATTATAATCTTTCGATAAGGGATAATTGTGATAACATGATTGCGAAAGTGCAAATGATGAAGAATATCATGTTTTTATTAAACATTCAAACTAATGTTGTTAAATGTTTAAGTCATGTTTGAAAGGTCCATCATGAATTTGACACTTGAGACTTGGACATTTAAACTTTGATGGCTTGAGACTATTAGCAAGGAAGAACATGGTGAAAGGACTGCCATATGTCAAAGATCCAGATCAATTTTGTCAAGGAGAAATCAGAAGTATTTAGCATGTTCAAGAGATTTAAAGCTCTTGTCGAAAAAGAAAGTGGTTATTACCTAAAGCCTTGAGATCAGATCACAGGGGAGGAGAATTCACTTCAAATGAATTCAAAGATTTTTGCGCAAAAAATCGAATTCATCGACCTATGACATTTCCATGGACTCCTCAACAAAATAGTGTTGTTGAAAGAAAGAATAGAACGATACTCAATATGGCTCGAAGCATGTTAAAAAGTAAGAAGATGCTAAAAGAATTTTGGACACAAGCTGTTGAATGTGTTGTATACTTGTCCAATCATTCTCTCCTACTAGAAGTTTGTGGAATAAAACGCTCAACAAGCATGGACAATTGTTCATTTGAGAGTATTTGGAAGTATTGCTTATGCACATATACTTGATCAAAAGTGTAGGAAGCTCGATGATGAAAGTGAGAAGTCAGAAGTATTTGGTATGTTCAAGAGATTTAAAGCTCTTGTCGAAAAAGAAAGTGGTTATTACCTAAAAGCCTTGAGATCAGATCACAGGGGAGGAGATTTCACTTCAAATGAATTCAAAGATTTTTGCGCAAAAAATCGAATTCGTCGACCTATGACATTTCCATGGACTCCTCAACAAAATAGTGTTGTTGAAAGAAAGAATAGAACGATACTCAATATGGCTCGAAGCATGTTAAAAAGTAAGAAGATGCTAAAAGAATTTTGGACACAAGCTGTTAAATGTGTTGTATACTTGTCCAATCATTCTCTCCTACTAGAAGTTTGTGGAATAAAATGCCTCAACAAGTATGAACCAGAAGAACACCATCCATTGCTCATTTGAGAGTATTTGGAAGTATTGCTTATACACATATGCTTGATCAAAAGTCTAGGAAGCTCGATGATAAAAGTGAGAAGTATATTTTTGTTAGCTATGATGCAAACTCAAAAGGCTATAAGCTTTATAATTCTTCTATAGAGAAGACAGTGGTAAGTAGAGATATTGTATTTGATGAGGAAGTAACATGGAATTGGAATGATGGACCAAAAGACTATAAGTTTTTACTTTTTTCTAATGATGATTATGAGTTTAGTGATATTGCCTCTCCATCAACACTACCAGTGTCGCCAATCACTCCACAACAAAACATACCTTCATCATCTACAAGCTCAAGTGAAGGATCTCGTGGCATGAGAAGTTTATGAGACATATATGATGAGACTGAAGTATTAAGTCAAGTGAAGGACCTTGTGGCATAAGAAGTTTACAAGACATATATGATGAGACTAGAGAGTTAAGTCAAAGTTTATAAGTTTACTCTTTTTTGTCTATTTGGTGACAGTGAACCTTTGAATTTTGAAGAAGCTTTACAAGATGAAAAGTGGAAGACTGTCATGGATGAAGAGATAAAGGCCATAAAGAAAAATGATACATGAGAACTTTCTACTGTTCCAAGTGTAAAAAGAGCAATCAGTGTCTAACTGTATTCAAGATAAAAAGAAATGAAAACCATAATATGAAATTGCAATTGCTGCTAGAATGTGAACGATATTTCCTTGACAAGGGGTATTTGAGATGTCCTTATGAACATTCTCTGTATATTAAGACTAATGATTGTGGAGATATTTTGTTGGTTTGTCTGTATGTGGATGACTTAATTTTTACAAGAAATTGTGCAAGTATGCTTGAAGATCTTAAGAAGGCAATGACCCAAGAATCTGAAATGACAAATATTTGGCTGATATCATATTATCTTGGCATTGAGGTGAAGCATTCAAAGGAAAGTATTTTTATCTCTAAAAAATGATATGCTAGAGAAATTCTAGAGAAGTTCAAAATGATCAATTGTAATCCTGTCACAACTCCAATTGAAATTGGGATAAAATTATCAAAATATGAAGAAGGAAATGTTATTGATCCTTCATATTTCAAAATCTTAATTGGAAGTTCGAGATATTTGACTTGCACACGACCAGATATTCTTTTTAGCGTTGGATTGGTGAGTCGATTTATGGAATCTCCTACAATTACTCAATTGAAAATGGCAAAGAAATTCTTCGTTACCTTAAAGGTATGCTTGATTATGTATTATTTATTCTCCATCTAAAGAATTCAAGCTGGAAGGTTATTGTGTTAGTGACTAGTTAGAGATGTTAATGACCGAAAACATACAAGTGGATATGTGTTCTTTGTTGGTAATACTGCATTTACTTGGAGTTCTAAGAAACAATCTATTGTGATATTATCTACTTGTGAGGTTGAATATGTTATTGTAGCCTCATGTATTTGTCAAGCAATTTGGTTAAGGAATTTAATGAAGGCAATTGGAATTTTACAAGATAATGCAACTATGATCTATATAGATAATAAGTCACCAATTGCTCTAGCAAAGAATCCGCACATTGATACAAGATTTCATTTTATCAGAGATTGTATTTTAAGAAAGGAGATTCAAGTTGAATATGTGAAGACTGAGGATCAAATTGTGGATATTTTCATGAAGCCACTGGAAGTTGATATGTTTAACAAGTTAAGAATTTTGCTTGGAGTTTTCAGAAAACATGTTTAAGGAGGGATGTTGAAAATTAAACATGTTTTAATTAGATAAGTTATAAATGAATTAATTTATAGAGTTGGAAAAGTTAAAAGATGAGAGTTAATTATGTTAACGTAAGAGTTAATAGACTTTCACATGAATTAAGTGTAGGTTTAATCGTTCCATATATATTTAATTAGGGTGTGAGTTATGTATTTAAATGTACCCATGACAATCTGATAAATAGGATTGACATTGACATTGTTGATATATTCAAGTGTGTGGAGAAGAACACACAAAGGGGGCGTTTGGGGTAAAGATTATCATAAGATTATAATAACTACCTCTTGTTACAGTAAATACTATTTCACAACCCCCAATTAGCTGCAGTAAACACTATTTTAAAACCCCATTTGCTACAATATTTACTATTTGCTATAGTTTTAACTATTTTACATTCATAATTTTTTTTATTCTTTGCTACAGTGGTTACTATTTCATTCTCAAACTAAAATAGTTTACACCTCAAACACATACTAATTATAACCCAGACTAAAATTATCTACACCCCAAACGTAAACTATTAAAACTCAACTATAATAATCTAGGAGTATAATAATCAACTCCTTGCCGCACGCCCTCAAAGAGAGTTCAATTAAAAGTGTGAACCAAGTATGAAAAATCCTTCAATTAAAAGTGTTTTTATTTCCTCTCATATAATCATTTGTTAGTTATTTATTTGTAAATATCCATCCCATGCTTCCAACTAACCACTTGTATTTATATTTCGATCCTAGAATTTTACTTAATTTCTTGAATCGATGATTAGGCATTTGTTCAGTGGGCGACACACCTAATTGAGAAAATCATGAACTCATAATCAAAGATTACACAAAGCCAATTAAATAGCCTTAATATAATAGTCATTTGTCTTGTTTTCTTTAGTACTACTAGACTACGCGAATTCGAATTATAAACTCCATAGTTGCTAATATATACATGTCAATTTTGTAACACTCGTGATAAAGAGATGTACATGAATGAATCAAGATCATATTTAAATGTGCGGCATCTTAAGGATATACAAGTATAGTCTACAAAAGTTTAACAGAATTGAAAGTTCTACCTATACCAATTAAATACACTTTTCTTTCCCGTGACTCAATCATAGGAATTCCAAAGTTAAATGTTCTTAGCTTGGAGTAATTTTATGTTAGGTGAACTTGTGGAAATGTTTTTTTGGAAAGTAGGTGTGAATCCGACAAAACATCGTAAGAGGTCAAGGATGACCCTGTCAAGTCATTCTGAGGTGGTAAAAGGTGAACTATGCTTGTTTTGCCACTTGGGATTGTTATCCATATATAAATTAATTATTAAATTAAATTCAACATGTATTTGTTTTAAAGCTAAACTATTTTAAAGGCAACAAAAGTTATCTGCTCTTTCATTCTCTAAAAAATGGAGGCTTAGTTGTATAATTATTTAGCTTTTTCTTCTTTTTTTTTCTTTTTTGAAAATTGTTGTCTTTTAGGGTTTGAACATCCCTTCAATAATATTGAACACATGCTTAAATATTACAAAACTAAAAGAGGCTTAATGAGCATTGACATATGAGAAATAAACAAAACTAAATAACATGGAAACATAATATAAAATACTATAACACAAATATTAAATACTCTTAACAATCCTACAAGTGAACGTGGGGTTAAACAAATTAGAGCTTGAACATGACTTGATGAATCATAGAGAACATGTGCTTGTGAGTCCGAATTTAGAGTAAGAAATGATAAAACTGCAGAAATCCCATTAGGTTTCTTCTAATGAAAGAGAAATGTTAGATAATTAAGCATTTAGAGATCTGGTTGGAGATCCAAGGATTTTTTTAATGAAATAGAACTGTCATAACAATTAAGGTATGAGAAAATGAGAGAATTAATTAAAGGTAGAAGGAGAAGAGAGATTGAAAAGGAAAAACAAATTAAGAAGAGAATTTTTTGGGCGGAGTGAGGAGAGAGAGTTTGCTGGTTTTTGTTTTTTAAAGGGTAACAGAAATTTTATGAGTTAGGTTGTTCATGACTTCACCTAAAATAATCCAAACTAATCCATACTTATTAATAACTTTAAATTATATATATTTTTTACATATAAGACAATTATATATACATATATTTATTTTAGTTTTATTTAATTTCATTAGTCTTAAGATAATTTATTCTAAAAAAAAATCTTAAAAATAGTTTTTTTAGCACTTTGTAAAGAAAATTTTCATTATATAAATTGAAATTGAGATATTAATCTTAATTCAATATATGAAAATAATAAAATTAAATTTTATTTATTACCACTTTACTTCTTTCTAGAATAAAAATTTTAATATATGACACGGTTAATCCAACCTAACTTAATCCAAATACTTTATGGTTGAGTTCGGTTGGATTCATTTCTTAATAATAATTATTTTGATTGAAGAAATTTACAATACGAACAATTGAGTTGGGTCTAAAAAATCCTTCAATTCAATTCAATTCAATCCAACCCAACCCAACCCAATCCAACCCATAAAAATCTTTAATCTTTATACTTTCTCTCTCATCACCCACATCAAAAAATGATTTAAAATATTTTAAAAAAGAAAAAAAAAAGTTTATCACATAACAAATTATGGTTAGACAACTTAGTGAGATGCACAAAGATAGATAATATTTGGAATGCAAATAAGTCTTTTATTTTATTTTATTTTTTTAATGTTACACAGAGTGAGAAAATTCATTAAATGAGGGAAGAGAGGAAATTTTATTTTTTAGAATTGTAGAGAGGAAAAAGAGGGATTTGGCTTGGAAAGGGGGAAAATGGGGATTTGGCTTGGAAAGCGGGAGAAAACAGAATCAATCAAGTGATAGGAAAATAGATATCCAGGTGATGAGGTGTCGTAGTTTGGGAAAAAGAAAATGTTGGATTAGTTTTTCGGTACTTTGAGACAGAAAGAAAATCAATTAAGTTCACCACTATTAAATTGCTAAATTTTAGTTAAATAGCAATATATATATATATTAATAGTAACTCAATGTCAATTTAAAATTAATTGTAAGTACAACATTGTTGTATCATTTTTATATCATTACTTCTTAATAATACATTTGTTCTCGTATATCGATAATAGATAACCATTTGTTAATAATTCAATTTCATGTGTAACATTGTCGTGTATCATTAGTTAATCAATATACATTTAGAATGGTTATCAACACGACGAATTGAATCACTGTAAGAAGATGATGATGCACTAGAGAATTAATACTCTTAAAAAAATTAATGAAAATTCAAATTAAGTTCACGAATAATAATATGTGCATGAGCACTTATTGACTGACAAATTTGGTATTGAATGATAAATTTGACATTTAAATTGTATGACTAATCAATCTACTAAATATAAAGTATATTAATTGATAGATATATCAAATATAAAGTACATTAGTTAATTGATACATAAAACATAAAATATATCGGTGTACTACTAATTTACATGTTGATACACCAAAACTAATCAAAGTGGAATACTAACGAAAAAGGGAAATCATACCTAATATTTCTTTTTGCGACATTTGTAAATTTTAGAAAACCATTGCTAAGTTTAAATATATACATATATAAATACATACAGATACACAGACACATACACACATACATATATATACACACATATATACATATACATATACTTGAAATTTAATTTAGAATGAATATAATTGATATATTGTTGATATATCAATATTATACTTAAAATGAATTTGTAAACATTGTTGATATATATAATATTGATATAGACCAATAATATACTTTAAATGAATTTTTATTGACTACTATTGATGCACCACTATTAAATTCTAAGTGAATTTTGAATAAGTGTTGATTAACTACCTATACACTAATATAATATTTGATATTGCATTTTGAACAAATGATATATATTACTATTACACCGATAATATACTTGAAATGCATTTGAAATTAGTACCAATATAAAATTGAAATATCAAATATATCATTTTGAATGATATACAACATATTTGGTACATCAACAATATTGTTGATATACTTCTCTCTCTCTTTAAATCTTGTTTATTAATCAATCGATATAAAAAATATGAATTAAATACATTATACAATTGACCAATTGAAATATACCAAATTAAATGTAATTTAAATGTCATCAAAATCATATGAGATTATGAGATTAATTAATTAAACTCTTTAATTAAATAAATTAATGTTCATTAACTACCAGCCACTTCACTAAAGACCGATAGTTGCACTCTTCGCACTAAAAGTATATTTTTGGGTTTATGGATATTACCAATCAACAGTGAGTTAACCGTTCACAAATTGCTCATAACTAAAGTTGGGTCAAATTACTGTTTTACCCCTATAGTTACATTTAACTCCTTAAGTACCACTAATTTCTCTAATGAACAAACAGTTTATAGTCCAACTATATACTAACACCTCCCGGGCCAGTAAAAGGTTGAGGCCTCATTGTTCAAGACCCAGAATCAGCTATTAGTGGAGCAATTTATCTACATTTCTTGAGGTTGGGAAGGAGTGAATTCCTTCTTGTATAATTGCATTTCCAACTCCCCAACCAAACGAATCCCTAAAACGGTAAGCATATTGAGTCGGTGAAACTGGCCACTATTACCCATGAAATTCAAAGGGCTGCTCTTATAGGCATGAGTTCACAACTCACTCAGGATCCATGTCAAGTCACCTATGGTCATCCTGATGAAATGTAAATCTCTTCCAACAACGGTGTTATAAAGAGAGATTATTCATTTTGTGGTCCGATCTTATACAAACTCTTTGTATAGGATACCCCTACTCACATGTCTCCACATAAATGATCATGATGTGATCATTTGCAGCACTTTACAACATTTGTAACAACTACAAAGCGGGTCGTTTTCGTAGTGTCACTAAGATAAGGTATCTAACCTTATCCATCTACAGACCGTCTAGGTTATTACTTAAACATGATCCACTTGTATGTCTCCACATACATGTTTAAGTTACATCACATAACCTTGGATCTTAGTTTATTGGATTGAGTTAATGCAGTCTAAATGTTAATGAAATACATTTTATTTTATTAAATATATATAATTGATTTTTATAAACTACGAGATATATGAAATTTAGGACACAAAATCCAAAAGTTTCAACCTCCTAAAAAATAAAATGTGATTTAAACGTTTAAAATAAATGGCTAACCTAACAGTAACCCAAACATCTAACGATTAGCATCATAAAAGAATGAATTACAATGTAATTCTTCAAGATTAAAACACAAAAACCCACTTCGAACTCCAAAATTGAAGAAACTCTTCATTGCAAATTAAGATTGATTGGCAAAAAGAGAAAATTAATTACCCTGTGAACCTTAAGGATCTTGTTTTTCCTTTGGTATGTCTGAGATTGAGGTATGCAACACAACAAAAGTTAGTGAAAAGTAAGGTGAGATCTGCACAACATAACAAAAGTTTTAGAATGGGATAGTTATGAGAGAAAAATAAGAGGGGAAAAGAAACTCACCTACGACCATTCAAAAATGGCTTGAAGGTGAAGCTAAAGATAGGGATTGGAAGATATGGAATTTTAAAAGCGAAACGAGATTTAAAAAAAAATCAAAAAATAAAGGAAAATATGAAATAAGATGAAAATATGAGATTTAAAAAAAAAAAGGTGAGATATGATTTTTAGATGAAGATATGTGATTTTAAAAGTTTTTTTTTAAATAAGATTTTAAAAGAATTTTAGATTTCGAACGTTGTGGGTTGTTACAAATCTTTGAATATTAATATTTAATGACAT